>NC_056738.1:378186629-378199129 GCF_019279795.1 Protopterus annectens | reverse complement strand
CTCCAGGTGCAAGTGACAATTGGCAAGACATCCATCCAAGTTATAGCCAGCTATAGAGCCCCCTCCATGACTCAGGACACCCACTCTTCCTACCTGGCCCTACTTGACTCCATCAAGGTACCCCCCAACACCTTAATCCTTGGTGATTTCAACTACCCAACTATAGACTGGGTGAACTATTCATGCACTCACCCAACTATTCCTTGACTTCATCAGTTCTAATGCACTAGACCAGCTCATCTCATCCCCCACAAGAGGAGATAACATTTTGGACTTGGTTCTCACCAACCTGGATGGGCGACTGCTGCACCACCTCCATAGTAAGTTCTTCTCTGGTGTGATCAGACCATTGATCTCTCTCATTCAAAGTTTCTATCCCATCCAACCCCCCCCCCCCCCAGCTGTAACCAGGCTAAAAAACTTCTCAAAAGTTGACTACAAAATTCTAAGGGAGGATGTCAGTAGCTTCACACCCCCACTCAGAGGAGGCAGACAGCTATGCTAAACAATATGCCAATGCAGTATACATGCACCTGTGCAACTGCATGGACTCAACTATACTCAACAGAACTAAAACCTGCTCCTCAAGGAAGCAGAAACCTATCTGGTTGACATCCTATATCAACAGGCTTTACAACAAAAGGAAGAAACTGTTGTCCAAGGGTAAAAAGGCACAAATTCCCTATTAAAAAAACTCCCTTCTTAGCCTCTGCAAGCAAATTAGATCAGTAGTGAAAATCTCCAAAACCAATTATGAATTAAAACTACCTCCAAAACAAAGGGTAACCACAAAGCCTTCTTCAGGTATGTCAGGAACCTACTTAGCAAAGCCCAGGTTTGTTCCAAATTAGTTCTTAACGGTACCACTTACACTGATCCTGTTGACTTAGCCAACCTGCTAGCAGATAGGTTCAGCACAAACTTCACCCCCCCTGTTCCCCCCAAAGGCCCATTCGACATCCCTGGTATTTGTCCCGCACCTCACATCTCCATAGGTTAAGTGTTAAAGGCCCTATCCAAGGCAAAGAATACAGCTTCCATGGACCTGATAGTATCCCAAGCTGTATTCTGCACCATCTCCAGCAAAAACTAGCCTCGCACTGAGCACCCTATTCAACCAGAGCCTAAGTACAGGCTTCATTCCAGCAGAGTGGAGAGCTGCCATTGTCATCCCCTTGCACAAAGATGGTGCCAGTACTGACCCTGGAAACTATCACCCATTAGCTTGACAAGTCTGATTTGTAAAGCTATGGAGCATATTATTATGGACCTCATAAACAAGAACATAGGCAATCTCCAAGCACTTGACCCCACCCAGTTCGGATTCGCCAAGGGCAGATCTTGCCTGCTGAACCTGGTTTACTTTTCTGACACTGTCGCCAAGTCCCTGGATGAGGGGAAAGTCAGTACATGCAGCTTACCTTGACTTGGCCAAAGCCTTTGACACAATCTCCCACTCAGGTATCATTGAAAAGCTAACACAACTTGGTGTAAATCCCTATCTCATCAGGTGGGTGGCCAACTGGCTCACCGATAGGATCCACAAGCTCAAAATAGGTGCCTCCACCTCTGACAGCAGACCTATCAATAGTGATATTCCTCAGGGATCTGTCCTGGGACCCCTACTATTTGGCATCTACTTCTCAGAGGTCCAGGAAAAGACAAAAGGCCTGTGGCTGACCAAGTTTGCAGACAACTGTAAGTTGGATGCTGCCACTGACTCCCAAATGATGTTAACATACTACAAGAGGGTCTCACAGCTACAAATGACTAGTGCCAAAGTTATGGTCTTAAGTTAAATGCAAAGAAAATGTACTGTCATACCATTCAGCAACAACATGGCCCCTACTGATTAGCATATCAACGGCAACCCCCTAAGCACACAACCTGTGGTGAGAGACCTGGGAATACAGGTTGACAACAATCTCACATTCAGCCATCATGTAGTGACAGTGGTCAGAAAAGCTTTTTACTTGGTTCATCTCATAAGTAAAGGAAATGCATCCAGAAACAAGGAGGTTATTATTTGTTCCATGGATTCCACCTGTGCCCTCATTGACAGGGGTGACAGGTTATGACCGAGATTTCTTTTTTGGGGATAAACTCTTGGCTACGCTTGTAAGGGCCCCAGGGCCATTAGCCTAGTAATCTCCTATGCTCCTATGATCCTATGACTGTCAGTGGGGCTTAACATATCAATGTGAGTTTATTTTTCTTCAAGGCTTTCTCTTCCACATAATCCATTTCAAGCCTACTTTATATGAGTCATGCTGGACATAAGGAAGTAGAGGTGTATTCTCATTCCACTGACATATAATGGGATTAGTATCAGTCACTGTCATCTTATGTACTGTCTGTAACATGACTGCTTCAATGGCCCCCATTTGTGTGTGTCTCAGGAGTTGTTTTATGGTATACTAAGGAATTATACAGCTGCAACCTAAACAGTTGCTAAATTGCAAGCCTTTGTTCAAAGTATCTTTTTGTAGTCCAAGATGAATTGACAGCCCTCCCCACTACACTTTGGTAAATGTGCTGATACTTTACAATAATTACAAGAAAAATATTTTCTGATTTTCTGACTTTTCTCTAAATGTCACAGACATTTGATACTACATTCAAGTCATCTTAAAATGTAAAGTAGTATAAACAACAAACATTTAAGGTTTAAAGTTTAGCATTTCAATATTGAGATGCTGCATATATAAATTTGTCAAATCTAATTGCTCTGTTTTCCTGTGAAAGACATTGCTACATTGGAAGTAGTTGTGAATCAGTGGACGTTCTCTTCTTCTCTGCAATAAAAACAATAGAAAACAGTTTCACACCTCTCTGTCTTGTTTACAGCAGCCTGGACTCCTGAATACAAATTTCTCTGTGTCTGTGGTATGTCATGCAAGTGTAGACAAATTCCTTGGCAATTTATGTGAGAAGTTGAGCTTAAAAAAATGGGTGGTCTTTCCGTTCCTTTGATATTGATATTTGATATTTGATATTTGATATTTGATATTGATTGAAAGTTTTCAAATACTCCATCCGGCTTACCGCTAAACTTTAAACTCAATTACTCCTGGTACTACCTGTCCTCCGGCCCGGACGTATTTTCCAGCCTCCAGGAAGCCCCCCACTCTAATCCTAACAACGCGTGGCTCCTAAGAACAAACGCTCCTACCTGACAACAACCAAAGCGTCTGCACAGACCAGTCCTCACCTCCTTGAAAAGCTATTACCCAATTCTCTTGGAAAGACCAAACTAAGGTTGTTGCAAACTGGAACCTGGCAGTACCATTTTTTAACTTAAGTGCAAAATATATCTCTCCAAAGTGCTTCTTTACTGTATGCACTGGTAGTAATTTCACTACGCCAAATATTGCACTCACCTATTGCTGGCTCTAAGACCCCGAGAACTCCGGGCGGTGTATGCTGACGTCAGAAAGTTTTCAAATACTCCATCCGGCTTACCGCTAAACTTTAAACTCAATTACTCCTGGTACTACCTGTCCTCCGGCCCGGACGTATTTTCCAGCCTCCAGGTAACTCGGTCACAGTGAAAGAAGTCTAAATTGTGGTTGCACTGGTCTAAAGTTAATCTCTCTGCTACTATTTTTGTCAGTGAATCCTTTTTTATTGCTTGGTATTCTAACTACCATTAACTGCCTGCATGTGTTGTTAGCGCATATCTGGCGTCTCTTTTGCTAAAGCCAGATAGCATCTTTATTGTGTTTGTATTGGCCCAACATTGAATCTTCCTGCTACTATTACAGCCAGAGAACCTTTTATATTATTGTGCAGTTTTGTTTTACCGTCAATGCCAGAATTTTACTGTAGTCTGTCTGCTTGCTTGATCGTACTTATCTGATACAATTACCAAGTGCTGCACGTGCTATTAGCATATATCTGGCGTCCTTCTCCTTAAACCAGATAGCGACTTGGTCGATAGAAGTTTAAGGCAACTCCAAGTACTTGCAAGCGTTCATTATGCAAAACAGATGCCATATTTTCTAGAGCTAATTAAGCAACTGGCTTAGTGAGTTGTTTGTATATGTTTGAATCTTTCTCTTGCTATTGTTGATGTTTAATGGTACTGCTGATCTTGTAGATGGTTAAAAGGTAACTCCATGTACTTGCCAGCGTTTCTCGATGCAAAGTAGATGCCATATTGTCTTAATTTAATTTTACGACTGGGTCAGTGATTTGTTTCCAGCCAACTCAAAGTGTCTGCACGTGTTCTTGTTGTAACACTGGCGTCTTTTATCTAATACTATTAGGTAATTGCTTTGCACTGTATGTTTTTTCAATTTAATCTCTTAGCCTTGTTATGCCATGTGTTATACCATCTAATTCCATATTGTTCCTTACATTGAAGCAATCATGATACTGACTTTCTAGCGACTGTAACACTAACTGCATATCTACTGTTGTTGATTACTTTCCCCAAGCATTGAGTTCACACTAGACCATACATACAGACACCTCTGAATCAATACTATATACACAGAGAAACTAATTGTGCTATCTCTCTCCCTTCTATCACAGGAAGCCCCCCACTCTAATCCTAACAACGCGTGGCTCCTAAGAACAAACGCTCCTACCTGACAACAACCAAAGCGTCTGCACAGACCAGTCCTCACCTCCTTGAAAAGCTATTACCCAATTCTCTTGGAAAGACCAAACTAAGGTTGTTGCAAACTGGAACCTGGCAGTACCATTTTTTAACTTAAGTGCAAAATATATCTCTCCAAAGTTCTTCTTTACTGTATGCACTGGTAGTAATTTCACTACGCCGAATATTGCACTCACCTATTGCTGGCTCTAAGACCCCGAGAACTCCGGGCGGTGTATGCCCTGCTCGCTTCGCTCGGGCTCCGCTCCGCTCCCCTCCCTGCCCCCATATCCCACCCACCCCCAGTACCTCTACATTTATAGGAATAGATAACCCCTCCCAAGTTCCCCTTTGCAAACCATACGCCCCTTCAATTTCCTCCTTACTCCTCCCACTTCTAGGTCCTCCCCCAATTCCAAAGATAAAACTAAAGCCTCTTCCCTTCCTAGTACACTTTCCACTCTTACACCATGGCCAAATTCCCCTATTCTACAACCCTCCTCTCAACAACCCTACTACTCCTTATTGCCTATTTTTTAACAAAGTATGAAAACCAAACTCTCATAGGATTCTCCCTTCCTAAGCGCTACACCAACTGCCATTCTAATCTTTCTGCCATATCTGTCCCACCAACGCCCAACACTGTTAAAACAAAATCCCCCAACTTAGCCCAACTCACCCTTCATCACCCTAAAATTTCAAATAATAAAAATAACCTCAAATTACTATTCAAACTACAAAGACAATTAATTTACCTGAAAAATAGTATTACCATTTATGGCGATATCCATCCCAATCCAGGTCCCACTACTGTCTTAGACTCTAACCCATCTAAATTTGCTCGTAATTCTACTGACTCCCTTCTAGTACTACACCTGAACCTAAGAAGCATTAACAACAAGGTGCACAACCTGCACGCTATGTTAGCCACTCATTCCCCTGACATTATGTGTCTAACTGAAACATGGCTAAAACCCACCACTAAGGACGAAGAGATTCTCCTCCCGGGTATAATATCTTCAGGGCCGACCGTGTAAAACAGGGTGGAGGTATAGCTGTTATGTTCAGGAATACCCTGAATATCATTAAGAACCCAACACAACCTCCCATAATCTCTAATTTAGAACTTATTGCCCTAAAGCTATGCTTAAACACTCAAAAATGCATCAACCTCATTGTTATTTATATCCCACCAGGGAATAATATAGAAAATCTTGAGCAAACACTGTCCTGGCTAGCCACTAGTTACCCACAAGAAACCATAGTACTTGGGGATGTCAATATAGACTGGTCCCTCTGTTCTACCCATACAACCCCACAACCTATTAACCTACATGGCTTTTCCCAAAATATACTTTCCCCAACCAGACTTGGCAATACTCACCAAAAAGAAACCACCATCGATTGGATCCTTACCAATAAAGATTCAATTAACTATACCACTGGGACCCTTCCCAGTGACCTCAGTGACCACCTAATTACCTATATTATTAAACATAAATGTCCAACTACTAACCCCCCCTTATATAGACTAATTAGAAACAAAAAGAACTTTGTCCCACAATTATTCCTTGCAGACCTAAAATCCTGCAACTGGTCCATTTTAAAATCTCTACCCCTAGAAGAGAGTGTTTCCCACTTCAACTTTACATTCCTTAGGATACTAGAAACACATGCCCCAAACAGACTAATCAGATCCAAATTACGTATAGCACCTTGGTTAACTAGAGAAACCAAAACCAAAATGAAACTCAGAGACCAGGCCTGGGACAAATGGAGAGCCACTAAAACCCCCCAAGATCGCATTAAATTTCAACAGCTAAGAAACACTACCAAATCAGCCACTACTCAGGACAAAAAACAATACTTCTGCCACCTCCAGAATAAACACCAGAACAATCCAAAGAAGTTCTGGGCAGGATTTAACAACCTCCTTCACCCAGGTAAAACTACTACCCCAACCCCTGAGAAGCACATCGGGAAAGATGCAGAGGCAGTAGCCAACACCTTTAACTCCTCCTTCACTGATACTATCCAATCTCTTGCTAGCCAACTAACCTCCACTGCCCCACCTACCTCTCAACCTCATGAAGCTGCCCACACCTCCTTTAACCTAAACCCTGTCTCTTCCTCCTATATTTGTTCCCTCTTAAAAAAACTTAAACCAACCACCCTGGCGGCTGATCACCTCCCAGCGGAATACTTACAAATAGCATCCGAAGCCATCGCCTACCCTATATCCATCCTGATCAATAGAACTATTACTGAAGTCACCATCCCTCTTCTTGGACGCTTTCTTATCTCATGCCTCCTCGTCAAGGAGGTACCTCCACTGAAATATCCAACTACAGACCAATAGCAATCCTGTCTCCAATAGCGAAAATTATGGAAAGATGTGTTCACAAACAACTCCTTCACTACTTAACCCTTAATCGCCTCTTATCTAACTCCCAACATGGCTTCCCCCCACCACAGTACAACCACCGCCTCCTTTCCTTTATAGACTCCATTAATAACAATCAACAACAAACTAATATCCTCCCCTCTTTCTTGACCTATCAAAAGCGTCGACATGGTCAATCACCAACTCCTACTTAATACCCTAGAAAGCCTACATCTTAGCACCCCTGCACTAAGCTGGTTTAAGGCACCTCACTGGTAGGCAACAAGCTGTCCTGTGGCAAGACAAACTATCAGACCTGCTCTCAAACACCATCGGTGTTCCTCAGGGCTCCATACTTGGTCCTCTTCTTTCCATCTTCATAAACAACCTTCACTCAGTCATCCCCAAATCCACCTGCATACAATATGCTGATGACTCCACCCTGATCTGCTCTGATGTCTCCCTTTCAAAACTCCAAACTACTACTCAACTCTGTTTTACTTTAGTTGAGAAATGGTTCACTGACTTGAAACTCCTACTCAATCCAACAAAAACTAAATTACTCCTATTTTTCCCCAACGCCAACACACCCCTTGGCAATGAACTCCCAAATACTAACAGTACACCTTTTCATATTAAATCCATCAACGGAACCATCATAGCCCCTGTTACCAGTACCAAATTACTAGGTGTTACCATTGACTATAAGCTAAAATTTGACATCCACATTACCCAAACCATTAAATCGGTTAACAAAAAACTTGGATCCATGTACAGAATAAAAAACTTCTTAACCCCCTTGACCAAACTAACTATTGCCCGCACGCATCTCCTCTCCACCCTACTATATGCATCCCCAGTTTTTTCCTTCCTCAATAAACGTGAACTTAACATGCTCTCTCTTGCTTATAACCATATTGCTAGATTCATAACAGGTTCCCATATCGCACCCACCACTGCCTTAACCTTAGGAAACTCGGTTGGTTGGAACTACCCAATCTTCTCAAACTTAACCAACTCACCAAGCCTTTAAAATAATCCACCATCCCGACAGAACTCCCTCACTGTGTAGTATTTTGACCCCTACTCCAACCTTAACTCCCTTAGATCAGCTAATAATGTCCAGATCTTAACAACTAAAGCTAAGAACTCGGGTGGTGATGCCCTGTATGCCAACTCCATTGGAAAGCCCTGGAACTCCCTGCCAAACACCCTTAGACTCATGACCTCACATAAACAGTTCAAAAACAACCTCAAAACCATCTTAAGCAACAATGGCTATGCCCATGCACAGAACCTGACTAACTTATCAAATCTCCTGTACTCATAATTTGCCCTGATAACTTAGTTACCTAGACCATTATTCTCACTGTGTTTATCCTATACAACTAGTTTGTTTAACCTGTTGCTTTGCTACTTGTGCTTATATTAAGTCTATGTTATTTCCTATTCTTATATTGTAAATGTAACTTGCTCTCATCATGTATTGCTATTATGCTGGAGCTTTTCTCCCCGGGCCTCTACTGAAAAGGGATATGTATCCAGCTGGACTAGCCCGGTCAACAAATGTAAAATAAATAAATAATAAATAAATAAAAATATCAAAGTGAGGAAATTAAAGTTTCATAAAGTACAAGCAGGTTTCAGCTACCTACACAGTACTGAAATAATATTGCAGGGAGAAAAACAACCTAAGGGTTGAGTTAAACTATAAGAGAAGTCAGAGTTTTACTTTAAGTGACTTATTTAGAGTCACATAGTAAGCAAAGCGTCTAAGGGAATCAAACCCTAGACTACACAAAGCAGTTAAATACCAGCTCATTGTTTTAATCTTCTGTGCTAACTGCCAGACCTGATTGCATCCTAGCTGGGAACTATAAGGCAACAATACTAACTCTGCACCACTGTACCACACAATGCCCACTTAAAAGCAAACCACACTTTGATAGACTTGATTTAGTGACCATAATCACTACATTAACTATAAGTGAAATGAACAACACACTTCCTACACCACTGACATGAAACGCTTCATCCTGAACCCCTTAATTATTATAACATGATCCAAGGTTACACACCCCGAGGGTATGTTATAAAATATAGATCTTCTAATCTACTGTGAAATTAATCTGCTTAAGCACCTTTTAGTTATGTGGATATCAATTTCATAACCGAATGCACAACTACTTTTATGCATTTTCATTTAGCTTGTCCTGCATCAAAAATATTGACTTTTTAATGAATTTCATTATCCTTAAAGTGGGGAACAAGTTTCCAGGTTTTGTTTCATAATTTCCACTCTGAACATCTTGTAACCTGAGTTTACTTGAAAACTGTCTGCCAGCACTTCAACATATACAGTATACATTATACAATTTACCCACATTTTTCACCCAGAATCAACTGTTAATTTGTTTTGGGGTTAAAAATAAATTTTTGTAGCTGTGGCAGGACTTGCCATAGAGATAAGGAAGCTCTTGAATCTGCTGAACAAGTAAGTCCTTGGCCTTGCTATTTGTCTAAAATAAATTGGAAAAGGAAAATCCAAATCTGAGTTACTGTAAAACAAATGTTAGCACTTGAGTAGTTACCAACAGACACATATACTTAATTATGACTGTGCTGGAGATTAGAAGCACATCATGACTTTTCTACAAAAGCAAGAAAAAAGACATCGTGTGAGTTGTAGTTAGGTTAAAGACAGCATTATTAATGGGGATTAGACAGTATTAGATAGAAATTCTTATTAAACTGAGAATGAATGACTTTTATATGCTCTGCGGTAGCTGAACTCAGCAAAGCATTCATCTATGCAGTGAAAATGAAATGAATAATTGTAAGCATATAATGGAAATGTTTAATAAAAAGAGAAAGAAAGAAAGAAAAAAACAGCATTAATTGTGTAATATTCAGGACAGACTGCTAGGGGCATAGTCAAAGAAAAAAGTTAAATATAAAGAAATTGAAGTAATGTTTTACGATCTTTCCATCCTATACTGTGAGGAAGACAGCTGACAAATTAAACAACATAAATTCTGTCAGCTAAAGACAAACACAGTCTGGTGCAGAGAAACCAGTGAGCTATCAAGTCGTCAATATCTTGGAAAGAGCTGTAGATATTTACTCAGATTGTACCTGCAGAACCTAAGAGGTGCCTTTTAGCAGAATGGTTTAAGTGCCCTACTCCTATGAGACTTTTTTTCTCTAGGCCTAGTTCCCACTGTATAATATAACTAACTGAGTCAGAAGGGTAAGACCACAGGTTTCCACTTATTGCTGACCATACTGTAATGATTTTCTGCACATTTTATCATCCCCACCTTGAACCCAGGGCTGTACTACTAATGGTGTAGACAATAAGCAGATTGTCACTAATCTGAAATGTATGACTTACGAGATATGGAGCACTGCAGTAAAGGAAATGTGCCTCCATATTTTCTTGAATGCAGTTAAAATATGAGGAAATACTACACAACATGTTAACATTGCTGTGTAATTGTTGTACAGTTTTCAAAGTAGAAAGGGGTAAAGGATAATTATATACAGCTGGTTACATTGCCTCAGAAATTCCTTTGTTAGGTGTACTCTGAAAAATCAGGCATACGACTGCAATATTTTGTATTTTGTATTATACCACATGCTTCAGTGCTCATTATCAGCTAAGAGTACAGGAAAATTAATTACTGTACAGTAAGTATTTAAGATATTTAAGACGTTTGCATTTGGGGAGGTCAGGCAATATTACAGGAAACACAATTCTGGCTAAGCACATTTATTTAGTTATTATGACAGGCTGCAGGGGAATCATTTTCTGTTGGTGTACCAACTTGTCCTTACAAAAAGAACATATATGTATATTAATAAATATATATGTACATGTATACATATTTCTGTTGTAGCACATTGAATGGGAACACTTTCTTTAGTTTGTGTATTTTATTTACAGTCAAATATAAAAAAATAAGTTCACTGTCATAATTTAAAATAAGTGCCGTTTTACACCATGCAGTTTTCATTTAACTCACAGTTGAGAATTCAAAGCGTACAAACACACAGTTCTGTTTTAAGCCAAAGTCTCTTAACAGAATCAGAAAGGTTCTCCTTTAGCAGTTAGAGCTAAACTTCTATAAATCCATCTACATGTAGTTTTCCTATTACTCCTTAACTACATCCTAGATCTTTCCTCTCTGGTATTCTACAATTTCACAGTTTCCTCTGGTGATCGTGCATATAGAGTAGCCACTTTAGGCTCCAAACCCTTCTTCTGTTAGAAGCAAATGTCTCTGCCATTGTGGAATTCCAGCCCTACTTTTAACAGCATTTTTCAGTTGATTTACATTTCCAGATATACTTGTATGAATATGGTACTAAATATATATGGTGTTACAAGGTTTTTACTGTAGTATGTTGTATAGACAATCTTTCTATTCCAACAAACAGCATTTCTGACACACTAGAAGAACCATTCTGTTGCAATGACTAACTTCCAAGCATACAACCCTGGTTCTATTATGTATAGCATGGGTTACTGGACCGGGATAACCCATCTGCATTCCTATGGTTATTGTCAGGCCTATGCCTAATGGTGAAATGAAAAGATTGTAATGACAAGTGCTATGTACACAAATTTTTTGTTTACATTCTGTTGTTTGCACAACTACTACAAGTGTACATGGTCAGTTACCAAGGTGAAGGTACATTGCAACAAATGGGATAAACAAAGTTGCTGCCCACTTAATAGCAAGGCATTCTTCTTCTTTAGCAGAGTATTTTGTCTCAGGCTTACTTAGCTTCCTCCTTAGACTGGGAGTTTCTCTACACCTACCTTTTGGATAATACAGCTCCCAACCCTACTTTGGATACATTGGAGTACACAACAAATGATTTAGTTAAATCATGGTCAACCAGGACTGGCTCTAAATATAAGATAGTTTTCATTTGATTAAAAACCTCAACTCCTCAACTTCTTCTATGGTCTACCTTATCTGGATAGGTGGCTTACCATATCTATGATCTGTCAAATGACACAATATGGTAGCAAAGTGGGGTACAAATGTTCTGTATTAGTCCAAAAATGCTAAGAATACTTTCACTTGTGAATTGGTCCTAGATATAGGCCAGTCTTTGACAGATTCTATTTTTTTTTCTTTTTGGGTCTACTTATCCCTCTCTCAATTGTAGAGCCTAAGTATTTAGGTTTTGTCAAACAAAGCATACTTTTGGCAGCATTGACAGGTTAGCCTGTCCTAAAAGAGCCTAGCATGACTTGTACTTTGGATAATTGTGACTCCCAATCTTCTAAACAAATGGCTGTGCCATGAAGGTACGCTGCTTGACTATGCAAGAGGTTTTCAGAACTGAGTACTTCACATGAAATGTATCCATGTGCCTTTGAAAAGTGGCAGAAGCTCCTTGAAGTCCAAAGGGCAAGACAGTGAAATGAAAAATATTTTCAAGGATAGATAATGTTGTCTTCTCCTTCGCTTCAGGGAATAGGGGAATCTGCCAGTACTC
>NC_056738.1:377801629-377851629 GCF_019279795.1 Protopterus annectens | reverse complement strand
AACTTTGGATTAAAACTTCCTGATGCAGATTTATGTGGTAGTGCAAATACTGGTCAATTAATAGAATTTGAACATTTTTTGCACCCTATAAGATGAAAGAACTAATATCTCACTTGAGTGTAACTAATATCGTTGATCAGCTTTTTGGCATTATCTTCAATCAACCACAACCTAAAATAGAATGGCAGCCTAATAACTGTTATCAAGATTACAATTCTTATTTCTTATTTTAAAGTATTGTTTAAACTGGGCATATTTTTCGGATATTATGGCAGGCAAGGGTACAGCATTACCTTTCTGTTTTTGAAAATGAATGTTCCACCCTACTAAGGTGATTTTCTTAATGTTTATAAAATTGAGAAAACAGAATGTGGTCTCACATTTATATCCATTGATAATGTATATTATAGCCATTAAAATAATTTGTCTGTGAATAAGAGGAGTGTATACATTTTAATGTATCTGTTAGCAAATGGAAGATTTATTGTTCAAATATCTTTGTTTAATTTCTGCAGAAATAAGATAATAGCAGCTAATCTTATAGTTCAAGCCTAATGTTATCTTTTGAAACTTTGTAAATATATTATCATGGTTTAATTTCTCCATTTTTTTGGGTTTCCAATACCATGTTGGGAATGAACCCCATTTCTAAATGGAAATATGATTAAAGTCTGTGAAGTTAGTATTGTTTCAGTTTTTGATGTTAGCCAAAAGTGCACTTCACAACACCCACAATGTGTCCAGAGCTGACTCCTTCTGCAGCTCATACAGAGTTATATGTATTGGTTTGTCTTTTCCCGGTTAGGGGTCACCACAGCGGAACTCCAGTCCACTAATGATTGGCAGTAGATTTTTATGGTGCCGAGTTGCCAGCCTGATGCCCAGCCTTCAACCAAGGCACATCCATTTATGCATGTCTTTTGAATGCCACTCGACCACGGGGAGGACATGCAGACTCCACACAGAAGGCTCTCCAGCCGAGAATCGAACAGGAGAACCTCTTGCTGTGAGGCAACAAAGCTTCCGCTGTACCACCATGGCTCACATCTAAATACGACTGTAAATTCTTTTTTATGAGAACCATTGCTCCTTCTACTATTGGAACTGCCTGGATGTCCTTCCACCACATTGCCCTCATTTCTGCTTGCAGATTCTGGAATTTTATGACTTTGTGTCTCTCTGTATGTAAGAGACTCTAATCACTGGATGTAGCAATTTCAATGATCAATGCTGCTTTTGTCTTCTTTACATAGACCACTATATCTGGTTTTCTCACATCTATTTTTGAACTGTTGGTAATCAGTGATCTCATGTGATGTACACTTCATCATTCTCATGTTTCTAATGCTTCTTATCTGCTTCACTGTTGTAATGCTTGCATAATCTCCAGTGCAACAGTCTTGCCACATTATTATGCCTTTCAGTATACAGGTCCTCTGCCACAACCAGTAACAGGATGTGTCACTGTTTTACAAAACCTGCATTTTTCTGTTTCTTCCACATGTCCAATGAACTTTGTAAACCAATGTGTACATAGGCCACTATCCCAGGCCACCAATATTAACCTTTCATCTTTCAGTTTAAATTCACCTCTCTTTAACCATTTCTGCATCAGATCTTTTATCATCATAAGGTTGTTCCAGGAATTTTATGTTCTTCCAACTACATTTATTCCTTTCCACATTTCTTGCCTTCTCATCTGATCCATCTCCTTATATTCTTTATTTTGTTTTTTGTCACATTTACTTGCTGCAGGATTTTTGTTTACTTCTGGTTTGATTTCCATTCCTGCTTGACACCAATATGCTTCTACTAAACTAAGCAGGAAAGTCATCTTAGATTTGTTGTGTTCATATTTTAAAACTTTCACTATGTTTGCAGTCCTACAATTGCAAATTTATACATGTAATCAATGATGTGGTGGTGCAGCGGTTAGCGTTATCGCCTCACAGCAAGAGGTTCTCCCGTTCGATTCTTGGCTGGAGTGCCTTCTTTGTGGAGTCTGCATGTCCTCCCCACAGTTGATTGATGTTTAAAGACATGCAGGTAGGTGTGTGTGTGAATGGGTGTGCCTTCTTTGCAGGTTGGGTATCAGGCTGGCAACACAACACCGTAAAAATCCACTGCCAATCATTAGCGGATCTGAGTTTCACTGTGGCGACCCCTAACAGGTAAAAGCTGAAAGACATTACTAATCAGTTTCCTCAGAACAAGGAATATATAATTTTGGCATACACTGATTTTTATATATCATTTCATAAGCCTGAAGCATTTTTCTTGTTTTCCTGTCCAGCTGATCCAATAATTTTTGGGGCTAGTCAGTCACTCCAAAACTGTAAGTTAGAACAGGGAGAGCAAATTGGTTTATAGCTTGGACTTTGTTCCTAGATGTCAGGGCTGTTTTCAAGCATTAATTTTAATCTTCTAAAATATTCCTTACTGAGTTTTGTTTGCATTTGTTCATATTTTATTGTCGATCCTTCATCAGTTACCAAATATTTACAAGCTGCCTATTGATCAAGTTCCTTTACATCATGTTCCTGTCATAGACTGATATTTTCCTAGTGCTGCAACTTTCCTGCTTTAAATGTTGCTTTTGCACATCTATCAAGACCAAATGACATTCTTATATCATCTGATAATGTTTTGACCACTTGCAGTTGTGTTTTCAGCTCATCATGTGATGAATTATACAGTTTTAATTCATCCACAAAAAGAAGATGAGAAGTGTTCACACTTTGTTGTTTTCTAGGGGCCAAATTGTAACCATGACATAATCTGTTAAGTAGACAGGTTAATGGTTTAAGGGCAAGACAAAAGAGCAGTGGTAACAAAGAGTTACCCTGGAATATCCCCTTTCAATTGTTATCCATGGGATAATAATTTGTCCATTATCATGACTTAGACACAAAGTTATTTGCCATAGTTTCATGATCCCTGTAATGTAATTGATCAATGTAGGGTGTATCCTATACATCTGTAAGTACTCCTTTATCCATGAATGTGAGATGATACATCAATCTCCTATATGTTGGTACAGATGTGGACAGCTAGGCTTAGATTCATTACTGGTAGGACTACCCTCTAATTATTACATGATCAGATGACATAGATTATAATTAATCAAATTTTGTGGATTAATACAATTTTCTAGGTAGCAGTTAAGTTTTCATCAGTTTTATCCTTGGAGCATCAATGGTGATTAATATGGCAACCATGCCAATTAAATATTTTATGACAGACTATTGGAACTAGCCAATAGCAGTAGTGGATAGAATTTATGCTCAGCATTGAGTTGGAATAAACTATTCTATTTATAAATTCCTAGACTTGATGAGTGTCTGTGATGGAATATGAGGATTGATTCTATTACTTTTAGTCATGATGTGTGTCTGTGATGGAATAGGAGGGTAGAGACTATTACTTTCAGTTATGACAAAGACAGTTTTGAATTTTTAGAGTAAAACTACAGTGACTTTGAAGACACTTGTATACTTGTATTGTTAAACATAGAACCATAAAAGATAGCAGAAGTTAAAGGCCGCAACGAAAAACGTTTTTAAGGAAAAGTGTTAAGTTACTATAAATTATGAAAGCTAAATATAAATATTCTCTAACCTGCAAAATATTAGTCTTAGATAAAACTGCCTGCATGAAATTATATAATCACATTGCATTAATTGGTAATCATCCAGTGGTATTTTTAAAATGGATATAGAATTTGGAAATACTAGCTTTGTATTAAAGCCATTGCATGCTATAGCAATGCTGATGTATGCTGCTATGCTGTATATGTGCCATAGCGGTGGTGGGGGTGACTGCTGTAAAACAGCGTTCAGGTGAGCAGTGCACAAAAGCTTCAGCATATTGTACATGTTTAAAAGACATTGTGCAATCCAACCATGTGTTATACTTCTGTGTTACATATAAAGTCTGCAAGCAAATGTAGTTATATGGGAGGAAAGTATGATTTCTTCAGTGGCCTGCATATTGAGGGCATATTTGTAATGGGTGAAGAGAAGATAATCAAAAGCAGCATGCTAGCAGGTGGGCAGAGGTTGTATCTAGTGTTAAGATTGGTTTATTGTACTTCTCCATGAGAACTATAGGCACTTCTGCTCTTTTATTTGCTTACAGATCAGCATGATTACAGATGCATATCACATTACTTTAACTACCAAATGTTGCAACTGTCTATTCCTTAGTGATGTTATTACATCTCTACTGATAATTTCCTACTTCAGTGATTTTTTGCAATATGCACCAATGTCAGTTCTTTACATATTTGTGTGATATTTGCTGTCTATTAAAGTTTAATGAATTGCAGTATTTTTGCACATTTCTTTAGAATTTGCTTAAACTTTGTTTTAGTGCACATGCACATCTACTATTTCTTAATGCTTTTCTCCCTTGACATCTGCTGAAAATAAACATTGTACTTTCCCAGAAAGCAAAAACAAATAAAAAATAAATACATCACTAAATATTATGGCCATTGACATTATTACAGCATGCAAGGTACAGGATGGATGCTGTGAAGGGCAGGGGTAAAATGGAGGATGCAGGATATCCAGTGCAAGATGGGTGTTATAGGCCAGGATCACATGAGACACTCATCTGGGAACCTGATAAACAGATTAATTTCATATCTGAAGTGTACATCTCTGGGGCACATTGTAGTGCTCCATGCCAGAAAGGTATAAATGTGGCAATATCTGCTGTTGTCTGGCACATATGTTCTTACATCATATAATAATATGTGCGTTCCTGAACTCACATGTTCAAGGTATACTTTGTCTGGATTAAGTCAACAAACATCAGACCATTACATTCAACTAAATTGGATTATGCTGTGAAGAAATGAATCTGGGGACCACAAGTCACTTGTATTACAGTTATGTTTCTTGTGTTACTTATACTGAGGAGGTTATCTTCTGTTTGAAACTACATGTGAGTTCCTTACATCTGTCATGGCAAAGACATCTACAAATGCATATTTTGTTATAACCAGTCAGAAGCACCTGACTCTGATGCAGAGGCTGATGCATATAACATACGTTTGCTATATTTACATCTTATGGAGCTAATGATGCTACCATGAGTGCTACTGGCAGATTCTGTTACAGCTACTGCAGTTGTCCATGCTATTCTAATGCCAGGGTGGACAGAAACAGTGCTGTCCCTGATGCTGATGTCAGTCTGTGGCATCATCAGAAGCAAGGTGTGGCTATGTGACATGCAATGGAATTTAGAATCTCTGCACCCCAGGAGACATAGGACTATAAGTATGAGATCAGCGATGCAGGTACAGTGACAATGATCTGTTAGAGGCCACATTGCAGGTGCTCTAACATTATCAGTCCAGAATCCTGTTCGGTAGATTTCAGCCATGTGGAAGATGCTGATATGCTTGCACAGTTGCCAGTGCGTACTATGCCTATTGCAACTTCACCTTAGCAGGCATACACTGTTGTGGCAGCTGATGCAAGAGATACAGATGTTGCTGTAGGTGATGCTATGACATACCATGCACAGACCCTAAAGGGCAGTGTTGCCTCACCAGGCATGTATAGCAATTGCACTGCAATGACAGAAATATCTATTCTAAAATGTCTACAAACTTCTCTTTATCATGGTTTCATGGGAGATAAGCACATGTTCTCCTAAACATAAATAAATAAATAAATAAACATGTTTCTGCACTTTGGCTCTTGAATGCACAATGGTATATATGTTTTTAATAATGTGTTCAGATCAACAAGTCAGACCTCACATGCTGTAGACTTGTTTATCCCTTGTTTGGGCTCAGTAGGTCTTAGCCTTGTAAACAAAGTGAAAAAAGGTCTATTACTAGATCCAGATTTGTATACACCGCAGTGGTGGTGCTGCGGTAGCGTTGTCGCCTCACAGTAAAACGCTGTCCGGTTCGATTCTCAGCTAGAGCGTCTTCTGCATGGAGACATGCGTGAATGGGCATACCTTCGTTGAAGGTTGTGCATCAGGGCTGGTAACTCTGCACGTAAAAATCAACTACCAATCAGTAATGGACCGGAGTTCCGCTGTGGCGACCCCTAACCGGGAAAAGCCGAAAGACACAAACAAACAAACTAGATCCAGATTTGCATTGTGCACAGATAAGTCATGTTTCATTATGAAATTTTCCACTATTAGTATTTGGACATGTGGAAAGGTAATAGGGATGAAGGTTGGAGCAAACTGAAGAAATCAACTTATAGAAATATTCCATATACTACATACTAAATAACAACTGCAGGATAGCAGTAAATCTAGCCAATATCCCTTTCCATGCCAGAAACAAATAGTGATGGCCTCTTATCTAGCACAGTTCTGTAAAACTATAAACCTTACTCCAGCAATTAGAATTTCACAGCCAAAATAATCCACGAGGCAAAGACATATAATTACCTGAAGTTTCATTATCCATATCAGTCCTCAAGTAGGCAGCAAGCGATAACACCAGCACTCTGAAACCCATAACTTTACCTATCATCATTTTCCATTTTAAAATCATTTCCTGTTCTGCAAACTGCAATCCAAATTACTGTTTAATCCACACAAGGTACAATTATAAGCCCTTTTGTTTGTTAAACCTGGAACGTCTATATGAAAACTATCTATAACTACAGGAATAGTCCTGCCAATATTCAAACATAACCTTATTATAATCTTTCCCAAATCATTTACTGTTCTGGCCGCTCAAGACTTCAGACAGATAGTAATATTTTCTCAGTAGCAAGGATACAAAAACAGCTCAGTAAATTTGCCAAGTAGGGCACGTATTTGTATTCACAGCACGTTTTTCAGTAAGACTACAATACATTCATTGTCACTTTCTCTGCTATTTATGCTATCTACTCAGACATGGAAAACTAAACACTTATTAGAGCTCTAGTCATTGAAACATTTGAATACTCCCCTACTTAATAATTAACTTTAACACTTGAGTTTTGGAAATAAATCCTTAAATTGGATGAGGAGCTAACTGTGTAACAAATCTTTTATTGTCAACTGATATCCTGAACTTTTCTTTGCAGTGCATGACAGTTTTTCTGATCTAGGCCTCCTATTTAATTCATCAATAATCCCAAATCATATCACCCAATGACCACCTTACACTCTACGCTGATGCCTGCGTCTGGTAAAAGTGGACTGATGCACCAACTGTGTACAATCAGACCTTCAATAAAACAACCTCTGCAGAGCCTGGGACTGGATTAATGGCAATAGGTTAGTTACCAGCTTTACAGAATCAACATGTATACTCCTCAGAACTGTTCTAAGTGTAAAACATGCTAAATCCTTCTAATACATCAACTGGGTGGGGAGATGCTCTGCAACCCCCAAATGCTCCTTAAATATTCCATGGTAACATAAGTGCTGAGAAAAGAGAAAAGACCACACACACACACACACACACACACACACACACACACACACACACACACACACACACACACACACACACACACTGAAGTACTGCTGGAGCCCAGACTGAAATTGCAGTGGCAGTACTTTTCTATGGAAAACAGTCACAGTTGAGTTTATTACAAATAAATTTTAATTTAGGAGTTGAAATCTTTTACACCTAATACTCAAGCATCAACAGGGAAATGCTCAAAAAGTACCCATCCAACAGAATGTGTCCATAGATATATAGGTATTTGATTGTGCTATTCACTTACCTTTAGACACCATGTTGAGATCTGTCATACAGACGTAAGACAAGTTAGCACTTCTTATAGAATATCCAACCTGTTCAGCTTCTTGTCTAAATGAACCCATGCAGCTAAAGTATGCTGCCCCAGTCATTACTTTAAATTCTAGCCAGAGCTTAACTGGCCTTCAAAAAGTAATTAACTAGGAGTGCACATTCATTTGCCTTTGCAATAACCTCAGGTACCCATATCTGCTCTTAATAAAAGGCAAGGTGGCTCCTAATAACTGCCTGGGCCACCCTCCTTCTGTTATGGTCAGTTTTGGACTTCTGCATCAAGATTTCTGTTCACATCAAACACACCTGTTTAGCTGTCAGAATGGTAGTTATCAATTCAAATTCCTAACAAACAACTGTAGAATCATAGAAGTGAAAATATAATATTAGATTCATTTGTTTGCAGATGACATTGTGATCTATAGTGAGAGTAGGGAACAGGTGGAGGAGACCCTGGAGAGATGAAGATATGCTCTAGAGAGAAGAGGAATGAAGGTCAGCAGGACTAAGACAGAATATATGTGTGTGAATGAGAGGGAGGATAGAGGAATGGTGAGGATGCAGGGAGTAGAGGTGGCAAAGGTGGATGAGTTTAAATACTTGGGGTCAATAGTTCAGAGTGTGGAAGAGAGGTGAAGAAGAGAGTACAGGCAGAATGGAGTGGGTGGAGAAGAGTGTCAGGAGTGATTTGTGACAGACGAGTACCTGTAAGAGGAAGGTCTACAAGAGGGTAGTGAGACCAGCTATGTTATATGGGTTGGAGACAGTGGCATTGAGAAAAAGGCAGGAGTTTGAGCTGGATGTGGCAGAGTTAAAAATGTTAAGATTTGCACTGGGTGTGACAAGGGTGGACAGGATTAGGAATAAGTATATTAGAGGGTCAGCCCAAGTTGGAAGGTTTGGAGGCAAAGCGAGAGAGGCAAGATTACATTGGTTTGGACATGTGCTGAGGAGGGATGCTGAGTATATTGGGAAAAAGATGATAAGGATGAAGCTACCAGATAACAGGAAAAGAGGAAGGCCTAAAATAAGGTTTATGGATGTGGTTAGAGAGGACATGCAGGTGGTTGGTGTGACAGAGCAAGATGCAGAGGACAGGAAGAAATGGAAACAGGTGATCCACTGTGGCGACCCCTAACAGGAACAGCCGAAAGAAGATGATGATGATTTGGGACTCAAACATAAGACCTCCATCATACTCTGTTGGCACCACTGCTGATGGACCACCAAAAGCCTCTGAGCAGGTAAGTGTTTTATCTTCCCTTAAGAGCTTTATTGTTTCAGTTAGGAAATCCCCATCTTGGTTCAAAGGCTTGGTTCTTGGTGATGATTGCTTTTCTAGAGTCATTTGATAAAACAGGAATAGTATCCCACCTCAAATCAGGAATGTAATTAGGTTCACAGGTTGGTACTAGGCTATCGGCCCTATGGCCTATGCAAGCCTAGCCATAACAATTCCCTGGATATTTCTTCCTACAATATTTACTTCTCTGGGCCCCTATCTAGCAGGGTGACTGACATGATCCCTGGGGTGAATTTCCTATCTCCCATCCAGCCATCAAGGTTCCTTTTGAAGAGGGCCAATGAGGCGCTCTGCTTGACATGTATGGGCAGTCTATTCAAGAGTATGGGGAGTCTCTGGGTCAGGAACCTATTCCTCCAGCATGTTTTGTTCATTGTGATGACAAGGTTTAGATCCCTGGAGCATGTGGCTCTGAGGGATTGGGATTTCTTTAAGTGGAGCATGTTCAGGGTTTGACATGGCCTTGTATGTTAAGCAGAGATCGCCTCTGAGTAGACGATATGCCACAGAGTATAGCTGGAGTTTTTTTAGATGGTCAGCATATGGCATCTGCTTTAGGCCTGTGATTCTTTTAGTGAGGCATTTCTGTGGCCTTTCCAGCTGTTGCAGATGTCTTGTGAGGTACATACCAAACGGGGCATTATACTCTATAATGGGTCTAATGAGGGATGAGTACAGTGGGGCAATGACCTCCTTTTTTCTGGATGAAAAGCCATTAGTGATGAGGTGTGCCACATTGAAGGATTTCCTGACTGTTGTGGTGATGTGGTTATCAAACGTGAGACCACTGTCCACCTGTGTCCCTAAGTCTCTCCTCACACTTTCGATGTTTAGTGTCCTGCCACATATGTGGTAATTCATGGGTACATGTTTTTTTTTTCCAAAGGGGATAACTATACATTTCTTGGCATTAAGCTTGAGCCCATGGCTCTGGCACCAGGCATCTGTTTCTATAAGGCCCTTTTGTAGAATATCCACATCATTTGGGGATTCAATAATGGCTCCCAGTTTGCAGTCATCTGCAAACTTTGTTAGCCAGACTCCCTTAGTGTTGGCCTGTACTTCAGAGAAGTAGATGCCAAACAAGAGTGGTCCCAGGACTGAACCCTGAGGTACTCCACTCGTCACTTGTCTGGAGCTGGATTTGGAGTTGGCTACTTTTACAGTCTGGGTTCTGTCAGTAAGCCAGTTGGCAACCCATCAAGTGATGTAGGGATTTATGCCCAGCTTAGTAAGTTTATCTATGATTCCAGAGTGGGGGGTGGTGTCAAAGGCCTTGGTGAGGTCCAGATAGGCTGTGCCTTACCCTCGTTCACAGCTCTGGAGACTGATTCAAAGAAGTCACTCAGATTCAGGAGACAAGATCGGCCCTTCACAATCCCAAACTGGGTGTGGTCCAGTGTTTGAAGGTTGCCAATGTCTTTGTTTATAAGTTCCATGATAATGTGTTCCATGCCCTTGCAGATCAGGCTTGTCAAACTGATGGGAAGGTAGTTCCTGGGATCAAGGGTGGATCCTCCCTTGTGGAGTGGGATAACTGTAGCTGTGCGCCACTCAGTGGGCACGAAGCCTGAGGTGAGGCTATGATTAAACATGACACTTAGGTGAGGTGCCAGTTCATTTTGTATTTCATGTAGTACACAGCCTGGGATGTCATCTGGTCCCATGGATGCTGTATTCTTAGCTTTGGAGAGTGCGGTTTCTACCTGTGTGGCCGTGATTATCGGAATTTGGCAATCTTTTGGTATTGAGATGGGCCCTTTAAGGGATGAGAGGGGGGTGAGGTTGGCACTAAATCGATCTGCCAGGATATTGGCAATATCCTTGGGATCAGTATATTTAATGCCATTCTGTTGTAGCTCAGAGCAGATCTGAGCATTGCCATTTAGATTCTTGACATAACTATAGAATGCCTTGTGGTTGTCTTTGGAATCTTTGGCAATTTTATTTTCATAACTAGCTTTTGAGGATTTTATGAGGGATGTCAGCTTCTTACTGAGGCTGGTGAGGGAGTTTTTTGCATCCTGGGATTTTCCTCTTTTTTGCAACAGTTTCTTCCTTCTGTTGTATAGTTTGTTTATAGCAGGGGACCACCAGATTGGCTTCCTTTTTTTGGAGAAGAGCATCTTGGTTCTATTTGGGATGGCACAATTCATGCACGAGTGGATGTGCTTGTACAGTGCCTTAGTGTAGGATTCTGCAGTTGAACTTCCAGATCCAGTCTGCGTGGGTGTTGTGAAGTTTGTCACTTCTGACTTCAGTAGCTTTAAGTTGGCTTTGGAGAAGTTTTTTTAAGGAGGTTTCCTTACTGGGGGGTGGGGGTGGGATGTGGATGTCAAGGGTGATTTGCTTATGGTCAGACCTGACCAATGAGGGGGTGACCACTGGTGTGGAGCATCTATCTCCCATGTTGGTAATGACCAGGTCTAGGATATTGGAGCCCCTGGTGGGACAATGGATTAGTTGATCCAGGGCATTGGAATTTATGAATTCCAAGAACTGTTGGGAAAAGGAGTTGGTAGTTTTCCCAATTAATGGCAGGGTAGTTGAAATCACCCAGTATTAGGGTGTTTGGTTGTATCTTAATACTTTCCAGTATGTTTAGGAAGGTGTAGTGAAAATCTTGGGGCATGGTGGGGGATCTGTAGCAAGCTACAATTTGGATTGCAGTCCTACCTAGTGTTAGTTGCACCTGGAGATTTTCAGATGCATTGTGTTGGGCAACTAGACTGGAGGTGTGAATATCCTTGGTGAATATGGACACTCCTCCACCTTTAGTGTTTTGGTCTTGGTTTTGTGGCCGAAAAGTGTGGTAAGAATTGTAGCCTGGTATTGCAGGGGTGCTCTCTGGAGCCTTGAACCAGGTCTCAGTTACTGCACAGATATCGATGTTCTCCATTTTTAGGAGTGCCTCAAGAGAGTGCATTTTGAGGTTTAGACTTCTAGCTTTGAGTAGCATTACCTTCAGATTTTGCATGCATGTATCTGTTACGGTGGTGGTTTTATCCTTTGAACCTTGCCTAAAAAAGGCACTATAGGGGTGGCAAGAGCTTTAGCCAGTAACCTGAATCCCAGGGGTGACAGGTGCACTGTTTCATATCCAGATTGTTGTCTCACCACAAAAAATCTATGACTACCACTGTTTCAGGTGCAAAGGCATAAAATAAATTTACACAAAAAAAAAATGCATACACTGTCTACTTTCTAAATACATATTTATCTTGCGACTGTATAAACTGATAACTATGGAAAGTGTTAAGCCCTGCTAGATTCAGCTACCTGTTTTCATTTGCCACAAAGGAGCTTTGGCTATTTAACTGTCTCACTTTTGTATTGATGACAATACAGAAATCATATAGATTAGGTACAGGCAGCCAATCAGAGAAATTAGGCTTGCTGATTCTTTATGTAAGAAGGTTGTTTCATTTATTATATACTGCAACTGCTACTGTTCTAATATGTTGAAGTGAAAAGTAAAACTTTCTCATAATGACAGCACTATTATCCAGTATGCAGGCTGAGATCATGGTAGGAGGTAGGAATAATGAATTGTTTCAGAGCTAGTAAAAAATTACTTTAATTCTTACTTTAAGAATCATCTTTCTAATATCATAAATTGTATGAACCTTGAAACTCTAAACTTTCAGTTATCATTGAAATTTCAGTATTAAAATAATGATGACAGTGGAAACAAATAACTTTGTTTTGTCTTCTCTTTTCCATTGTCATGTTATTGCAGAACATCTAAATACCTGCAAAAATTAGAATAAGACATGTTTAAAATAGGCTCACCGAAAACTTGACAGTATGAACGACTCATTTTATAGACTTACAACCACCCAATGGATCAATAAAAGATGAATGATTTCAATTGTTTCATTCCAGCCATACTGACCTAGAAGAGAAAAAAATATTTTTTATGAATATGAGCTCCTCTTTTGATAAAAAGAAGACTAGATGGACTAAAATGTAAAGACTTTAATGATAGCTTGTTACAGTAACTTTAGCTCTAAAATAGAAGCATGTAATTCCAGATTAAATGACACTATGTCAATCAATTCTGCATTATGCAGCATTTCTCTGAGCGGTGCAATCACATCTGCATAATATAAATGTGGTTTCATTCTTCAGAACTAGACAAAGATTAGACTTGTATTATTCACTAAATGAGGATTTGTTAGAGACTGTAATGAAATGCAACACGGGTCCTGGCACCTCATGTTTTAAGCTGATAAAGATGCACATTTCTTGGTGAAGAACAGAGCACAAAGTGATTCTGTTTTTGTGCTGCATACACTAAAGGGAAACATGTTCCATATGAAGAAAAAAGGTCATATGTGAGAGTTTCAGTAGTAACAGAGGTAGTGTGACTGGTGTATTATTGCCTGCCCGCATTGTCCTATTTGTATCTCACCAGCCAGATGCACTAGATTAAATTCCACTTATTCACTTATTTAGCAAGCCGTTGCAATGAGACTCTAATACTTTTTTGGCACAACTAAGTATCAGTAAACTATGTGGATTAACTAATTTATTTGAGTTTGCTAATTGGAAAAAAAAACTGGGTATAATCTATTTTCAGCAGACACATTGGGAGAAAAGTTACAAGAATAATAAAAGATAGTTAAGTATATAGCATTTTGAAATAAATCACTGCAGTATGTACATTGTGAGTCTTGGATATGGACACAAAACAGTGCATACATTTATCTTAACTAAAACATATAAACACTAAATTAGCAGTGGATTTATGTAAAACAGCATTTTGCAAATAATTGTTTATGTAGCTCTTGTTAATGACAATAATATAGTCAGTTCCTTCCCTTTTCATGTAG
The DNA here is from genome assembly GCF_019279795.1 of Protopterus annectens. Classification (NCBI taxonomy): domain Eukaryota; kingdom Metazoa; phylum Chordata; order Ceratodontiformes; family Protopteridae; genus Protopterus; species Protopterus annectens. The sequence goes on along the minus strand of NC_056738.1, from coordinate 377,837,759 downwards.
AACAGGCAAATTTCTTAAGGAAAATAAGATCATGGCACGCAGTGGAAGGACGATGTCAGTTAAGTGTTATCCCTACTGCAGTGCCAGTTCCATCTATTGAATGAAACTTGTCTGTCCAGTTGTTTGAAAGATCCAGATTATGAAATGTCAGTTGTAGCAGGTAGAATATTATTCTAATGGCATAGTGCTGATAATTTGAATCTATTGATGTGGTAGTGATTCTGTGTAATCCTTGGATGACACTGATCGTTTGTATCCTTTAGTGTTATACAGATACTGTGTAACCAGTGCTGTGAAACTGATACTTTGCATCCTGTGCTGTGATACAAACACTGCACATCCAATGGCCTGATACTGATGGTGCTTATCATATGCTGTGATACTGATATTGTGCATCAAATGTTGCAATACTGGTACTCTTTCTGTGCTGTGACACTGATACTATGTATCCTGCACTGTGATATTGATATTGTGCAACCAGTGCTGTAATACTGGTAGTGTATAATGTGATAGAATACATACACTGTGTATCCTGTGTTTTCATACTGGTACTGCGTATCCTGTGCTGTGATACTGTCACTGTGTAATCACTGTTGTGATACTGATACTGTGTACAGTGTATCATGTGTTGGGATACAGATACTGTGTATCAAATGGGGTGATACTGATACTGTGCATCCTGTGCTGTGATACCATCACTGTGTAACCACTGCTATGATACTGCCACTGTGTAGCTACTGCTATGATGCTGATACGGTGTATCTAATACTGTAATACTGGTGCTATGTATCCTGTGGTGTGATACAAATACTGCATAACCAGTGTTGTGAAGCTTGTTGATACTATCATGCACTGGGATACTGATACTGTGTACTGCATACTGGGATACAGATAAATGTGCATTCATTGATGTGATACTAATACTGTGTAACCAGTGCTGTGATTCTTGTTGATACTGTGTATCATGAACTGGGATACTGATAATGTATACTGCATGCTGGGATACAGATAACTGTGCATTCAATAGTGTGATACTGGTACTGTGTATCCTGTGTGAGTTATACATTCAACAAGTGAGTATGACGGAGGGTGACATTGTACACAGTACTGAATTAACTGAGTTAAGATGGATAGCTGAATTGCAAGATAACCATACACCTGGGTTAAATGCTTGTATGCCTTTAAAACCCTTATTGAAGGGGCATAGGTTCTGCTATTGATTTTAATTGGCTATTTGTTTAAATATGGCTGATTTTAATTATTTTTTAGATCTGATGAAAAGCTAATGCTTGAAAGCACTTATCTGTGTGTTAAATAAAGTTTTAACCAGTAGTGGTGGCTCCAGTGGGTTTTCTGTTTATCCTGTGTATTGTGTGCTGGGATACATATATTGTACATTGAATGGAGTGACACTGATAATCTTTTTTCTGTGCTGGGATACAGATGTTGTCTCTCCTTGCTGTGAGACTGATAATATGTTACCAGTGGTATGATACTGATACTGTGAATGTGTTACCCATGCTGTGAAACTGATATTGCGTATTTTGTGCTAGGATACAGAGACTGAGCATCTAATGGTGTGATACCGATAATGTGTATCCTATGCTGTGACAGTGGTACTGCGTAACCAGTGCAGTGATACTTATATTGTGAATTCTATGTTGTGATACTGATACAGTTTGTACTGTACTGGGACACAGATATTACCCATTCAGTGGTGTGATGCTGATACTTTGTATCATATGCCGTGACACTGATACTGTATATTGTGTGATAGGATAGAGATACAAACCATCCAGTGGTGTGATGCCAATAGTGTGTATGGTGTACTGTGGTAGCCATAATGATATTATTACTATGTATCCTGTACTGTGAACTGATACTGCGTAACTAGTGCTGTGATACAGGTACTGTTTACTATCTACTGAGATGTAGATGCTTGAGGATTAGATGGTGTGATACTGATACTGTATATTCTGTGCTGTGATATTGTCTCTGTGTAACCAGTCCTTTGACACTGATACTGGCTACTGGAATACAGATGACTGTGTATTATGTGTTGTTATATTGTCACTGTATAATCAAAGTTGTGATATTGATACTGTGTATTCAGTAACATGACACTGATACTTTGTAACCTGTGCTATGATACTGATACAGTGTTCTGTCTACTGGGATACAGATAATTGTGCATTTGATGGTGTGATACTGATACTATGTATTCTGTGCTGTGACATTGTTACTGTGTAACTGGTGCTGTGCTACTGATACTGTGTATTCTATGCTGTGATACTGCTATGGTGTATCCTGTGTTTTGATACTGACAGTGATACTGATACCATGTAACCAGAACGTGGATACTGACACAGTGTATTGTGTACTGGAATACAGATACTGGGCATTCAGTGGTGTGATATTAATCTGTATATTCTGTGCTGTGATATTGTCACTGTGTAACCAGTGTTGCAATACGGATACTGCGTATCCTGTGCTGGTATAGAGATAATGTGCAGCCAATGGTATAATATTGATACTGTGAATTCAGTGCAGTGATAATGATACTGCATATCCTGCTCTGTAATACTGATACTGTGTAAACAGTGTTATGATACTGATACTATGTAATTAGAGCTGGGATACAGAATCTATATGTCATGGGTTGTGATACTGATACTGCATATGCTGTGTTGTGGTACTAATATTGTGTATCCTGTGCTTGGATGCAGATATTGTGCATCCAATGGTGTGCTACTGATATTTTGAATCCTCTCCTGTGATACTGATGTACTGTATTCTGCATTGGGATACAGATATTGAGTATCCTATGGTGTAATATTGATAATGTGTTTCCTGTACTGTGATATTGTCAATGTGCAACTATAGCTGTGATGCTGATATAGTGAATCCTGTGCTGGGATACAGAAGCTGTACACCCCATGGTGTGATACTGGTAGTGTGTAACCAGTGCTATGATACTGACATTATGTAACCAATGCAGTGATATAGATCCTAAGTAACCTGTTCTGTGATAATGAATATTGTGTACCCTGTATGTTATACAGATACAGTGTTAACAGTTATGCTACTGATATTATGTAACCAATGCAGTGATATATATCTTATGTTACCAGTTCTGTGATAATGAATATTGTGTATCCTGTATGTTATACAGATACAGTGTTAACAGTGTTGTGATAGTGATGCATTGCAACCAATGCTGTCATACTGATATTGTGTATTGTATGCTGGGATACAAATAATGCACATGCATGGTGTGATACTGTGTATCTTGTGCTGTGATACTGGTTCTGTGTACCACTGGTACGATACTGATACTATGTAACCAATATTGTATTGTTGATGCTGTGTACCATGTGCTATGATTCTGATACTGTGTTTCCTTTGCTACTATATAGGTATTGCACCTCCAGTTTTGTGATACTGATGCTGTGTATCCAAAAGTGTGATACTGATGCAGTGTACTCTGTATACAGAATGGTGTAATACTGATAATATGTGTTCCACTGATGAGGAACTGATACTATGCATCCAGTGATATGATATTGATAGTGTCTACATAGTGCTTTGTTACTGATACTTTGCATACAATGACTTGATGCTACCACTGTTTATCTAGTATGTAATGTGATACTGATACTGTCTATCCAAAAGTGTGATACTGATACAGTGTACTCATAGGTTGATAGGTTCATAGGTAGGTACTAGGCTATCGGCCCAAGGGCCTAAGTAAGCCTAGCCAACAAGGTTCCCTGGCTTACGCCACCCAAGAAAGTTATTTTCCTGTGCCCCTGTCGAGCAGAGCCACAGAAGTGATCCCCAGGATGTATTTCATATTTCCCATCCACTCATCAAGATTTTTCTTGAAGAGTGCTAATGAGGAACTTTGCTTGACATAGATGGGTAGCTTGTTCCAGAGTATCAGAAGTCTCTGGGACAGGAATCTATCCCTCCAGCATGTCCTGTTTATTGTGGTGACAATGTTTAGGTCCCTAGAGTGTGTAGCTCAGAGGGATTGGGATTTCTTTAGGTGTAGCATGTCCAACAAATCTGGGTTTGACATAGCTTTATATGTTAGGCAGAGATCACCTCGGAGTAGGCAATATGCTATGGAGTAAAGCTGGAGTTTTTTGAGGTGGTCAATGTAGGGCATCTGTTTGAGGCCAGTGATCCTCTGTGTTATACTTATGTGGCCTTTGCAGCTGCTGCAGATATCTTAAGGGGTACATTCCAAAAGGGGCATTGTACTTATAATAGGTCTAATGAGTGTCAAGTAGTGGGGAACAATGACCTCTATTTTCCTGGATGAGAACTCTTATGTGATGAGATGTGCCATGTAGAAGGATTTCCTGACTACTGTGGCAATGTGATTATCAAAGGAGAGACTACTGTCCACCTGGGTCCCAAGGTCTCTTATCACACATTCGGCATTAAGTAGACTGTCGCCTATGTGGTAGTTCATGAGTACAGAGTTTTTACCAAAGGGGATGATAGACTATATATACTCTGTATATACAGTGGTGTAATGCTGATCGTATATGTTCCAGTGGTGAGAATCTGATACTATGCATCTAGGGGTATGATACTGGTATTGTCTACATAGTGCTTTGTTACTGCTACTTTGCATATAGTGACGTGATGCTGACACTGTTTATTTAGTACGTAATGTGATACTGGTACTGTGTATCCAGTGGTGTAATACTGATACTATGTGTCCAATGTATACCAGTGATGTGGTACTGATACTGAATATTTAGTCATGTGATTCTGGTACTCAGCCCCCATTAGTTTGTTGTTGTATATCCAGTAATGTTATACTGATATATATTAATCCAATGACATGATACTAATGCCTTGTATCCAGTGGTGTTATACTGATGAGACTATAAAACACTTTAATCAAATAAGAAAAGCAGAGCAACAAGTCTAAAACAAAATGATAGTATACCAATATTTATAAGTATAAAGCAGTACATGATTCTGTGATGTCTGTGCATAGACCTCATGGCTGTTCTTTTCAAAGTGAATAGCAGAGGAAAAGATAAATAAGAATGTCTGTATAATCCAGCAACAAGAACACTGTACTAGTATAACTATAAATTTTGCTGGAAGTTAGTTAATTAAATGTTCTGCTAACATGTAAGAAGTTTATCTTCTGGGAGTCTGGCTCCAGCTGCAAACCTATAGCATATTGTGTTAGGACTGCGGGGTAGCTGTGGGGGACAGAGCATTGTATAATGAATAAATTAACAAAGATACCATCAGAGGATGTCAGTTATTGATAGATTTACCTGTCCCTTATGTGCTGTGACATAAAGCACAAAATAGTGACTCAAGCTTTTGTTAATCAATTAAATTTATTGTAAGTTTATGTTTGTACAATATCATACTACAGGCATACATTTGCAAGATAAAATATTGAATAACATTTTAACTGAAAAAGCAATGTTTTAAAAAGAAGTACCTTACTTTTTAAAATCCATTGTATGGTGGCAGTCTTTCACTGTGTCATCTATTTGCAAAGAACTGTATAAGTGGAGACGTGTCTGTGTTGTATCACACCTGTGTATACTTGCATGCATACGTATGCAGACAGAAAACAGGAAATAGTTGCAGTCTGCGCCACTTATGCTATGATTTATTTGCTTGTTTTTTGATACTGCAAATGAAGTTTAAACTGTAAAAGAAAACCAAAGCCATAGACAATTATTTTTTTTTTATTTTGGTAGATGAGCAGTGTTACATGTAATACTTCAATCATCCAAAAATAGAAATGCGATTTTTTTTAGCAGGTGTATTATCTCAAACATCAGTTTACTATATCTAATTGTATGTTATTTGGGTAACATGAGATCAATCTAAGGTAAAAGGTCAAAAATCTCTAGAGGTATCAAAACTCAGTAATCATTTGAAATGTTGGGACCCACTATAGCGAGTCCTAAAATGCTGTGACTGAATGGCTGAAATAAACAGGCTTATTTATACAAAGTCTGAGCTGGCCATTTCTCAGAATATTCCTTCTGTGAGGTATGGAGATCATAGACTTAGTATAAATACATTTGGGGATGTGTGTGGGGGGGATTGTCACCACTTGAGTAGTGGCTAGGCTTGCTCCCCTGCAAAAAAGAAGTTTAAAGGAGAAGAGTGATGCTCAAGATTTTCTGTCCTGAATTTTAATTTTTTTCTGTGTGTTTGCACTCAGCATTTCAAGTGCTGACATTTCAATATGAAGCCATCAAAACTCCCAAGATTGCAAAATACAGAAATCTATCTGTCTGTCTATCTATCTAGCTATTTTTTTTTGCAGGAGACAATCCTACCACCCCATTTTCTAAATGTATCTACTCCAAGGTCACAGAATGTAAGAGAAGAGGAAGAAAGTGTAAAACAAAAATAAAACTCCTCTTCTCTCTCTTTTCCAGCACCACAATTCAATCACTGTGTGAACTAGGCAGTATAATTTTGATGAAACGATGAACACACAGTCTTGTGACCTCCTTCTTTTGACATTCAGTGACTTACTGTTCTGTGACAATGAATAGGGTTTCTCTTCAAATATGCTTCAGGCCTGATAGTAGTAGAAAGTTTAGGTCTATTTCTTATTTGTTCTGTGTGTCACTTGGCAGTGGTAATTATATTTTACCACTTCTAAAAATACTCTTGTTTACCAAGAAGATAGCCACATTTGATGTATAGTTGTAGAAATGGAGTCTTATGCAAACCTTATTGTGGCTACATGACATATTTTGGCTCATGAGGTAAACCCCTACAGTCTCCCTGTATTACTGAACATGCATGGATTGTGAGTGATGATAGCTAATATGGTATGCTATCATCTGTATTTGCATAAGAAATTTGATAAACTGTTTGATGTACTACTACATAAAAAAGTCTGTTATTCTTTGTGTGCCATTCTCAGTATATACTTAAGATAAAAAATGGTATTAATAATTATTATACAAAGTCAGTGAATGTGTACAATATGGCTAAGTGGTCTAAATGTGTTCTTTACTAGCTGCTGAGTTACACAGTTATGTAACTTCAGGTCTCAAGTCGGTGATGCTGAGGATCGAAACTCTGATAATGGCTCACCATTGTAAGTCACTGCCTCTATTTTAAGTCACTGCCTCCATTGTAAGTCACTGCTTCCACTGTAAGTCACTCTATCCATTGTAAGTCACTGCCTCCACTGTAAGTCACTGCTGCCATTGTAAGTCACTGCCTCTGTTGTAAGTCACTGGCTCCATTGCAAGTCATTGCCTCCACTGTAAGTCACAGCCTCCATTGTAAGTCACTGCCTCTGTATTTTCTGTATGTTAAAACTTCAGATATCAAGTCCACTGACTTGTCCACCCTCTAAACTACTCCCACTCCTCGTCTTCCTCAATCTACCTTCCACACTATTATTTCTTTGTCCATATCTATTCTTCCTTCTGGGTAAAATGGATTGTGAGGGCGGATAACAGGACGACTGTGTGGGTCATGTGGGTGATGTGATTCTTCTGTTCTACTTATTCTACCTTAACACTTCCTTCTCTAACCATAAGGAAGTCCTTTTGCCTGTACCATCCATTACTGGACTTACTGTTATTGACCCTACTACTTCCTTATCCTTACATGGTTATTTAAATCATTCACTTTCATGTCTGTTGTATAATACTTAAATGTATCACATTGGATTTTTAGTCCATGTCTTCTTGCTTTGTTCCATCTCTGTAGCTGCACTTTGATGTTTGCAGCCATTTATGAATGGCTCATTTAATGTTTTTCCATGTAAATGGATGATTGTATCAAAGTGCAGAACTTTAGAAGAATTTGGTGCAATAAAATTGACACTCCAAATACTGTCAATGTTTCTTCTAAGAAAACAGTATAACTCAGATGTTGCAGGCTTCTTATTTCAGATGTTTCTTCATTAATACTCTACTCCATTTGTGGCTATTCATTTAGTTTGACAGTTACAGCTCATAGGATCATAGGAGGTTACTAGGCTATTGACCCAGAGGTCATTACAAGCCTAGCCATTTCATCCCAATATAATGCCATACATACTGTAGTCAATACCCAGGAATGTATTTAGTAATGACTGCCCATGTCCAGGAGTGTTGTGGGCGCTATCCCCGGAATGAATGTACGGTACCCTATCCAGTCACCTAGGTTCCTTTTGAACAGTTTCATAGAGGTGCTCTGCTTCATATGAATTAGCAGCCTATTCCAAATATGTGACAGTCTCTGGGAGACAAATCTGTCCCTCCAGCACTTTATATTCAAGTTGTAGGCCATATTTACGTCCTTAGAATGGGTAGCTCTTGTCCCGTTTGATTTATGGTTGTGAAGCAAATTCATTATGTTTGGGTCAGAGATTGTTCTGTAAACAAGACATAAGTCTCCCCTAAGAAGTCTTCTGTTGTTTCACTAAAATCTGCAAGATAAGGGCCTGATGTGTATAGTAATGGTATATATACTGTGTCCAAGATTTCATTAAACTTTGAAAATTGGGAAAATTTGGTGGTAACTAAAATGAGACTGTAATCACTTGGTTAATATGTGAGCCACAAAAGGAAAAATAAGTTTAAAGAGAATCAGGACATGGAGACTGGGAGCTCCTTACAATTTACTCCATATCAGTTACAGTAGCATACAGAGGTTAGTTTATTGAGTCATGTAAAGATAAGCTGTATTTCAATTTAAACCAAAGAGATTCAAACTATTCATTTGGTTTGATGGGCTGTTCTGCAGATGCTCTCCATTATGTAAGAAAAGTTTATAATTTTACTCCATTTCAGTCAATTAATTTTATTAACAGCAAAACAGATGTCAGATGATGGTTTGCTTTAATTGGCAAGGCAAGATAGAAAGTCAGTTAAACACAGAACTTTTGGACCTGAATCAAAGTTCTCTTGCTATGTGTCATTAGTCACTGTTTGTCACTGGCATGATGCTTGCTCTCTCTCTCTCATTCTTTCTCTCTCTCTCTCTCTATATATATATATATATATATATATATATATTGTGTGTCTATACAATGATAATTATTTCTTTAGCTTGCATGCCTGGAAGTTCTGCAGTAGACACATTTGGATTGTCTTCTGTTTCATTCCCAACATCAAGGATTCTGTATGAGCCCTGTGTTGAGTTTTGTGGATCTCTGAAAGTAGACAGGAATTCTTCTGTTTCAGTCAATGGTGGCTCTCTAGCCATATGTTCATGGGTAGTTGCAGTTATCTGACATCTGAGACTCATACTCATATCACTGGTCCTATTTCCTATATTTCAATATTCACATCCACGGCCTCCCACAGCATTAACAGCATTTACCACCTGCTCCCAGATACACTCACAGGAGGACTTGTTACCCCTGCCGCTCAATAACAGGAATGACCCTTGGTTATGTAAGGTCTGGATGATCACATCATTCTCAGCTTCAGTGTATGTTGGTTTATGGTATGCAGATGGCTTGGGAACCATACCCTGTAAGAGAGGAAACATAACAGAAATGAAAAAATTCAAAGGAAAAAATTGTTAAACTCAAAACAATATAAAATGAATTTATTTGTCCATCATACAAACAATACATGAAAAGGAAATCTCTATATGTGTACACACAACAGATCCAACCAGATGCAAAAGAAAGAAAGTATTTCATAAATACATTCATAGCTGGACATACATTTATGTTGCTTTGTAGTAAATTGCAGCCTTTACAAAAATAATGTATAGGAAAATTGGTTGACAGTTTTTGGTGTGAGATCCACTTCTGTGGAGGGGAAAAAGATAGTCATCAGAGTCTCAACATAACTGTGTTGTTGTTGTTGTTGTGTCTTTTGGCTTATCCCAGTTAGGGGTTGCCACAGTGGAACTCCGGTCCGCTAATGTTTGGTAGTGGATTTTTACATGCCGAGTTACCAGCCCTGACGCACAACCTTCAACGAAGGCACACCCATTCATGCATGCCTCCACACAGAAGATGCTCCAGCTGAGAATCAAACGGGACAATGTCTTGCTGTGAGGCGACAACGCTACCGCAGCACCACTACCGCGGGACCTCAACATAACTGTGTTAACAATCAAAAATCCATGACTTTGATAATAATTAATACAATAGTCTTCTGAACAAATGTGGCCAGCTTTCAATATTCAGATTTCCATTAAACTGTCATCATTATGTAGAAAAGCATTGCAGGGCCAAGAAATAACTATGTTATACATACACATGCCAACAACTATCAAGAATAATGAAGACAATAAAGCTATTACTTGTATTGTGAAATGCAATCCATAAGTAAGGTTCAAATACATCTAATAATATTATAACAGCAAATCACCTTTGCAGCAAGTCAATTGTGAAAGTAACAACAAGTTTTCAAAGCAAGTAGCAGTAAGTAGTATTAGTATTGGGCTCACTGGATTCATGCAGTTTCCCATACTATGATACAAGTTCCTTGCCTACACAATTACCTTTATATAGTGCAGATTCAGAACTTTCAGCACTGTGAGTATGCAAATGAAGTGTGAACTCATTATCATTGATTAATTCCACAATCTGCACTAAGTTAAGGGAATGTAAACATGGTGTAAGGAGCATGCATATACCCTACCTCTGTATAAGAAGTACTTTCAAATGTGAGTGAGTAGTTTGAATGCAGCATCAATCAGCTTTTCACAGTCAGTCATGGATGTACACCTATTGGGGGTGCATCAGGCAGAAGGGACTTAAAAGAAAATTTGTGACTAAGATATACAGACTTAGGAGAGAAACATTCCTAACATTTATATGAATTGTTTATAACAACAGTTTCTGCCACTGAATACAACTGTAGTTGCAATTCTAAGGTAGTAGATTACTCATTGAAACATATATCAACTGCAAGGCAATGCACATAGCAATCTTGTAAGAAAAGCAAAGATATGGGAATGATGTTCACAAAATAAATAGAAGAAAAGTGGTGTAGTGCTCAAATTTTTTATTTTATATTGTGTGAGGAAAGATTATCTTTCCTGTTGCCAGTATTACAGCCATTCACAAATCTAACTGCAAATTAGACAGGATAAAGGTCAGAAATTGATTCAATTGGACCTGCAATGTCAAGTGATAGAACATCATATCTTGAGTATATAGAAACTCTTTTTTAAGTCCACAATATAACTATGCATGTGTGGCCCATAATGATACAAATCTCAAGAGTGTCTTGTGAATCCCTGGTGTCCTGGGGTTCTAATCCAGAGGTGGTTTTAATCAGAATTGTACATTATAACTATTTGTTTCAGAATGTTTCCTATATTTCAGTAGCCTTTTTTTCTTCCTTGTTTTGTGCCCTGTTTTGGCATTACCCACTCTGGACTAGCAGCAGTCCCTAGCATTGAACTATGGTTCACATCTTAAGGAAAAAAGTGAAACTTTTAATTTAGGCTGCCTTCTGTAATGCAAATAAGCTCAAAGCTAATGTGTAAATGTCAGCACTCTGGGTAGTACTCAGTGAAAAAATGCACCTATCAGTACTTATGAGTTTGCAGAAAGAAGGCATGTGATGCAAGGTTCAAATCAAGTTATGTGATCATTTTAAAGTGGTGGGGGTCTGCTGGAGCCAAAATGACCATCAGCACAAGGAGATAGACTGAACACTGGGGTTTGGCTCACAATACCTCCACAGGTGGCTTTGGCAGCACCACCACAGGCAACTCAGACAACCAGCACATCTTGGTCACAACCTGTCAATATTACCTTCATAACTCCTACCCTACCTACTCCACCCATGTCACTTAGCTTTGCCCCAGCTACTTGTGGAGTGGTAACATTCAGGAGCAGTAGTAGTGGAGGTAGCAATTTTGTCATCCATCAGGAGCTGACAAGCTGGTGGAAGGCTTTATGGAGATAGACTTTGGCACTCAAATTGTCACTACTGAAAAGGTCCTGCATCATATTGCCAAAGTGATGCCTCATCTGGCACTGACCAAGATAACAGTGATGTCAGTAGAGAGGGTGATGACAAGATTCTAATAAGATGGACATGGATGCTCCTCTGAGGTCTTCTACCATTCCCCAATCATGGTGTCCCCCACATCTTTTGGGCCACCACCATCCCTGTCTGTCCTTTATGTCCTTTATGTCTGCGGCTGCTACCTAACTTACCCTACCTACCTGACCTTCTCATTCCTAAGCACCTTCCCCAACATTCCTTTCTCTCTCAAAAAAATATATGCTACTTACATAGCTCCTCTTCACCTGTGTGTCATCTTCACACACTTGATTTGGTCAAATTAGCTATACAACATTATTCTGCATTTGCTGCCCATCCATGCTGTGGTGACTCTACAAAGTCATGAAATTGTGTGAAGAAGTTGATAGCTATGATACTCTCCCCTCACCTTCCATAAATGTCTGTATTATTTCCCCTGTATCCTACCCTCTGCTTGCCACCCCCATTTCTACCATTGTCCTAACAATTCCTTTTTCACATATTTAAGCTGATTAAAAATAGACTCATACACAACAGACATGGCCAGAAATGGTCCATCAAAAAGCCTTCCCTTTTTGTCCTCAACATTTGCACAGAGGTTGGCATCATTCACTAATGCTAAGTAATCACGAATGCCATTTAAATTCCTATGGCAAAAGCTCCATTCACTAATGCTAAGTAATCATGAATGCCATTTAAATTCCTATGGCAAAAGCTCAATATTTTAATTTCAGCCAAATTAGTCTGGCTACCTTTATGCAAATGTGCTTAAATCTGCTGTGTTATGGGAATACAGACCTAAGGCACACTAAAGGCATCACTGTGAAGCAGTTACTGTAACAGTTCTAATGCTGCTGGATATAATAAACTAGAAGTTCCATTTTGGCATGTTGAGATAATTCCCCTGACTGTAGATTGATATTTTTGCATAGTGTCATGGGTTTGATTACATCTGTTGGGCAAATTATAATTTCATGAGATTTTATATAATGATCATATGGTGAACTGCAAACATCTATATTTTCCTCCCTTTCCAACATTTCAGTAACATACCAGTTGAATAGTGCAGTAAGAAAGCATTTGCAAAAGAAGTTTATCCCCAGCAGGAAAACCTAGTAAGTCATCCTTATCCTACTTATGTCTTCATATTGGTTCTACTGTCCTACCCCTATTAGCAAGCACTTTATTGTACAGAGCATGACAGACTAATAATGGTGAAATAAGTAGGAGTGACACACCATGAAGACAGTCCTATATATCCCTAAAAATATGTTGCTATTCCTCTCTCCACCTTTCTCTCTATCTCCATTCACCCTTTCTGCTTAGTTAGTTATCACTGTCCTTTAATAGTGTGATTTAAAGTGTATCAAGTAGCAATTCTTTTGTGGAATGATGAGATAATGCTCAAATCTATAGACAGATTTTCTGCCTACTTTCAAGGGTTTACTAATCCAGGCATTACCTGTTATTGACTGCTTTTAGTACACTGCTTTATCTGCAGCTGTTGGCTACATATTGTTGAGCCACCATTACCCTACTTCTGTCAGAAGCTACTTGGTGCCTGCCTCCCTCTCCCCATACTTATGTAACTTCTGCCTTCTGTGTCATCAGTCTTCCTACTCTACATTTTTTCAATATCTAGTTCAGACCACCCCTGCCACTCAGACTAAGTGGAAGTACACAGCTTAAGGCAAACTATTGTGAGTATTTGCCTTCAGCCACATTACTCTGGTGCCCTTTGTGCTGCTGTGCTTAGTTGTGTATAGTTAGGATACTTTTCTGTTGACCAAACTGAAGAGTTGAATGTATTGCATACAGTTGTCATAAGGGTAATGAAGAGTAACATTTACATTCTCCTTTCAAGCAATCTCTTACCATATTTGAAATTTGTGAAGTGAGGCTTCCTATGTAGCAGTGACTCAATAGCTAATTATCCTGCTGCTCCCTTCTGTGATGCCTTGTACAGATCTTGGATGAGTAATTACAATGATACTGAAAACAGTAACACAACACAAATATGTACAGAAATTAACATAAACTAATCTCTTAGTATGTCTGTATGTGTATTCCTTTCACCAACTGTACACCTCTTCCCACCCCTTCTGGGTCATCATATAAATCTCTTTGATTCAAAGCTGTTTGTGTAACCCATGTTTTCACCAGAAATAACATGCTTGGTCCTTTATGTATATCATAATATACCTGTAACAAACATATAAGGATTGCAGGACTGCAACTGTCATGACAAATGTGTAAATCATGAAACCTGAAACATGACCATAATACATATCTGTTTTGCATTCCATCAGATTCAGACATGGTTACATGTGCATTCAGCTTCCTTGCATGAAATATTGCACAGAGCATCATGGAGTACTACTAATTCCCATTCAGAGTTCAATTCCTCAAGACATGATTAGGCAGGTGCTAATACTTTGCCACCAGCAGCACAATTGAGCTTGGCAGGACTGCGCTGCAGGCAGAGAATAAAGAATATTTGCAACAAATAATTCTTCCATTAGGTTGTACAAACTCTGTATGTCTTTAATGAATTTTGGAAACAAGGTATTTGGATTTCACAGTGATGTTGGCTCAATAAAATCAGTCTGCTTATGTGTGTCTGCACTGCAAAGGTTAATCTTGCAAATGTGTTACAATGGTGGCTAACCTTTTCCCATATACTCTGTCACTGTTAGTGCACTGTCATATTTAGGAATTTTCTGTCTGTATTGACAATGCACAGTGTGCAAGAATGAGACAAGACAAGTGACAGGGACACTATAAATGTTTACTATTTCCATGCAATCATCATGGAATTAACTGGCAGAAATGCTTGACTGATAATCCACTGATTTACAATTGCAGTTGTCATTGATATGCCATACTGTCCCCCACAGTAGCACAATGTACATGAATGACAGTGTAGAAATCTTAGCAGAGAAGCATGTCTTTACGTTGAACAAGCACAGTGTCGTTATGTTCACCTGTACACACATGCATGGCTCCCAAAACCTGTGAAGCACAGCACCAGCTGTTCCAAATAGTGATGTTTCACTAATTACAGAAGTGCATTTTCACATTTTTAAAGTCAGACTTCTGTGGTGCTTGTGACTAATACTGTCTATTCTGGATTCTGTAACTAGAAAAATAGGAGGCCCATTTCTCACAGTGGGGAACTTGTGTGTGTGTGTGTGTGTGTGTGTGTGTGTGTGTGTGTGTGTGTGTGTGTGTGTGTGTGTGTGTCTATGTGTGTGTGTGTGTGTGTGTGTGTGTGTGCGTGTGTGTGTGTGTGTGTGTGTGTATGTGCATGTGTGTGCCTGTCTGTGTAAGGTCTAGTGACAGGTAAGTAACTCCTCAATGCCAAATGTGCTTCATCCACTTCCACTGAGGAGAATACATTTAACTTTGGACACAGTTCCCTCTGTACTGTATCCCAATTTTAACAGAAATATTTTTCTCTGTAACAAACTGATGAGGTCACCATGTCAAAATGCACTGTCTCCCCTTACAAGTTGGACTTCTCCTGTGGCATTTCTGACTAATACTGTGTGCTGTAGATTCTGTAAGTAGATAGGTAGGAAATTCAAATCTCACAGTGGTGAACTTGTGTGTGTGGCTGTAATGTCAAGTACCTATAGCTTCCTGAGCAGGCATGCTGTAGAAACTTCTAGTCTGGGGAAAAATTTAAACTGATTGAGTATTCCACCATCCACTTTTTCCAGTTTTACCACACACATCTTTTCTGCAATATATACTGATGATGTCATCATGTCAAATGTGCACAATGTGTCCTTAAAAGTCAGACTTCTGCTATGGTACTTGTGGCTAATTCTGTGTTTTATAAATTGTTTAAATAGATAAGAAGGGGGTTTGAATCCATCATCGGTTAACTAATGTGACTGTGTGTGCTGTCATGTATGATTATGTCTGTGACAACACCCCCTATGCATACTAGGAGACATTTTCACTGATAGAGGTTTACCTTATAAAAATATGTTATCCCCAGGCAATAAATAGGTTTGGAGACACAAACATATCAAGCTATCAAAATGAATTATATCACAGTGGTCATATGAGTTACCTAGTGGCATTGGCTATTGATATTGTGCTCTCTAGACTGTATAAGTACAGAAGGAGAGTGTTTAACTCCAGCAATGACTGACTACTGAGCATGTTTGTCTGTCATGCTATGTAGAGAAGGTTTCTAATGCTTTTAGTATGTGTAGCTGTGTAGTGTTAGTGTGCACTTCAAACACCTTCATACATTTTTAAAAGATTAATGTATGGAAGAATAATAGTCTTATCTATTGAAATGTGTATTGCCACAATTGTAAAGCAACATCTTGTGTGGCATGTGCTATTCAGTCAGTATTCTGTAAATTGTGATCTTCAGTAGGCTGGTCAAATCCAGCCATTACTCCTTAGACTCACTTGTGTCAGTATGTCTGTGAATGTGCATGTAGGTAACAATGTTGTCATCCAGCTATCTGTTGTGTACATGTATAGCTGGGATTCATATTACAACATTTTATGTTCATTTTTACACAGAATTGCTTTATCAGATAATGGTGATGCCATAGGATGAGAACTGGCTTTCCCATGAGAACTACTAATGCTTTTCCTGTGTTATGAGGACACAAGACAATGTTCTGTATCCTGTTGTAAGATATGTGTTCACTCTGTGATTATCCACACATTGTACATGATTGCTATTCTCCTGTCTGAATAATGATTGCATTACACATCACATGCATTTGGGTATACCTAGCTGCAGGCAATGTTATGTGAGAAAGACAAATGGAGCAACATTCTTTTAAATAAATTACAAGCACACATATCTGTTGTAGCAATAACATGATGTCAAGGCTTTCAGAGAGACCAAAATATCTCACACTTGCAGCACTAGTGCCATTGTGACACACTCATTCTTCCCAAAATCATGTAGCGTCTGTCATCTGTCATCAGGTAGTCAAGTGTTCAAAGCCTACATTGACTGACTGTACGCACTGTGTGTCCTAATGCTGTTATGCATGAATGACACCCACAAGTGTTATAATATGTACAATTACACTGGCAGAAACCTTCCACAGCCTATTTATTTCATATAAATTGCAGCACAATAATATCATGTAATGACTTCAAATATGTGGAGTCTTCATGGCTTTGTTAAGACTTCCAATATGGTACATGTGATTTGTACACATCAGTAGTCAGTGACATAACTTGCTGTCCAATTACATCAAGGATCAATATTCTATAAATGTACTGACATTACACAAACCACACTGCATGAAGTTACTATTCTCAATTTTTACTTTGGAGAAAGAAATATAAAGTCATTTTGTAATATCATGCCAGTGAAGCAGTTGTTCTGCAAATGTCATGGTATGAGTGCTCCTGTGTCACATGCATCCAGTAATGACATGTTTAGCATATCTACAAAAATACATTGCATTTCAAATTGGGGACAATGTTGGTGTACAAAACAGACTTTGGCTGGGAAACATTGATATTACAATGCTCTCAGATGTGTGAACATTGACATAACATAGTTACCTCCTTGTCTTCATTCTGACAAATGCATATTATAAACATTATCCTCAAATTTTCTTTATTACTTCACACATTAATTTCATGTATTTGTGACAAGATCCATTGCTATATGATGTGACAGACATAGTCAACACACAGTTCTGTCGAGTGCCTAATATGATAGGCAAGGGTTTGAGTCTGGTAACAGTCATTTGTAACATAACTGTGTCAGACAAGAAGTGGCTTAGGCAGAGGAAGTATTTATTGCACAACAACAACATTTTTAAGGCATCACCCTCCATGGTAGGGGATCCATACCCATTGCAACAGGGAAGTGTTATAAGTCTTACAAGTATGATTATTGTTCTGATATCTCTTCTGGCATGGGTTTGAGTCAGGCAAAATGCAAATATTGAGTATTAATTTCCAAATAAGAATGCACTGTGTTGTATGTTTTTTTCCAAACATTTATGTATTACTGTAGTTGTTTTCTTCAGACTTTACAGCTTTATTGGACATGAAGACTTGCATAACATATTTTCTTGTATGGAATGATGCCAGGTCATCATGAAGTGTGATTGGGCCTATCTTTGGGCACTTGTGTTTGCATTCTTTACATGCTGTTATGGCTGCATTCAATGTAATTTCTTGTGTGAATGACTGTTTGAGCAGGACCTAAGAAGAACATTGGGAACAAACACAAAGTACACAATCTTCCCTTAGATGAGAGACTTGCTCTAAAAGAATTATCAGAAAAGAGGGACATAAGGGTTATGAAGGCAGACAAGGGGAGCATGGTAGTCATTATGACTACAATCTGGTCATCAATAATCTACTCAAGGATACCATGAATTATGAAGAGACTACAGTAAAAAGTATTAAAAAGTGCTTTTAAAATATTGACAGCACTCTGCTCGACCTGCTAGGTCAGGGTAACATCACTCATGTTACTTACACATTTTTGAGAGTAAAGCTACCCAAAATGGCCACATTATTTACATACGTAAAGTACATAAAACAAACTAAACCCACCCTTTAGGTCAGTTGTTGCAGCCAACCACTATAAAACTGAACTCATTCTGTTTTCAAGGACCACATCCTAAATTCAGTGGAGCAAAATTCTGAATTTTATTTAGGGGACTTGTGACATCTCCCAGAGTTACTGAGTGATTGAGGTATGGGAGATGAGTGTGTCTTAGCATCTATAGATGTGGTCTTGTTGTATACATGCATCGAGCAAGAATCTGGTATAAATTTCATGAAGATGTACCTAACCAGATTCACTGACTTTGAGAATTCTTTTGTCAACACTATATGCACCTTGCTTGAGTTTGGCTTGGACAACAATTTTTTCACCTTTTTGGGCAAACATTTTAAATGGGTCTATATTAGAACATCGAAGTTTCAGAACTTTGACTGTTCTAATATCGACCCCTAGTAACCAAAAGCTGTTAGCATCAAAAATTCAGAACAGCAAATTTTTTCCTAGGGAAAACATTTGCTGTTCCAAACCATATACACACAACACAAACACACCAAACAAACAAACAACAATCCACACACATACACCTAAAATCTTACATCTAACCCTACACTAAACTGTACATACACCACTATCTACCCACTAGCCTTAACCCAAACCCTACCCCTAAGGTCCGTCACTATCGTGCACACACCTCACCTGTGCCCTAACCCGAACTCACCTACCCCGCCCTAACCATCACATCCACACATTTGCACACTTACCTGACCTGCGCCCTAACCTTAACTCACCTAACCCGCCCTAACCCTCACGTCCACACAATCACACACTTACCTGAACCCGACCCATAACTTTGCACCACAGTGCTGAAAATAGCGAAGCGACAGGAATGGACAACCGAATTCTTTCCCTAGGAAAGAATTTGGTTTTCTGAAACTTCGCTATTTTCAGCTTTTGCTTATTAGGGGTCGATATTAGAACATTCGAAGTTCTGAAACTTCAATGTTCTAATATAGACCCTTTTAAACAGGGAAGTGAGGGTAGCTCCAGTCTTGGGATGTCTTGGTGGGAACTGAGACATTTCAAATCCCACCCTTTGTTTGAGAAGGTTGTATTCTACAAGAGATTTATAGATGATTTGATCATCCTGTGGAGGGACACAGAGGAGGAGTTCAACCAGACTTTCCTCTTTGCAAATTCAAGTACCTCTTTTTTAAAGTTTACCATGAATTTTTTGGACATTACTTTGCCTCTTAGCCAAGGCCGCAACACTTTTGAGAGTAAAATTTATGGAAAAGAGACCTTTGTTAATCAATATTTGCAAAGTAGGAGTCAACAGCCATACCACATGAAAAAGGGTGTAATGAAAGACCAATTTATTAGACTTAGTAGGCTGACTAGTGGCGAAAAGATTTTTGTACAAGTTCGAGCACTCTAAAGCTATTTTTTATGACCAGAGGTTATGATTCTGATTGGCAAATGAGCATTATAGGGGAAGTTTATTTGTTGAGATCAGATAAGACAAGACCTATTCTGTGCAAGCATTTGTCTGAAAGTTCATTGACATGTATTGACACACACACACACACCCTCACAGACTTCATTGATTAGTTACAGAAGGGGATTCACACTCTCCATTTCTGTGGACTTGTCCCTGGTTAGATATATGCTAAAAGAAAACTGGAAAAATCATCTTGGAAAATGGAGATTTGGCCAAAATATTAGGGAACAATCCCACCTTCACTTTCAGGAGAGTTAACAATGTTAAAACTTTGTTAGAGAATCACTCCAGTACTGGGTTGATAAGATATGGCACACCAGGGACATATAAATGTAGCAGATGCAAACAATGCCACTACATTTGCAACACCTCAACTGTCTTGGATAAGGCTCTTAATTTGGAACTTTGGCCCTGTAAGAGATATGATTGAAATTTTCATGGGGTAGTGTACTTAACACTATGTGATTCTTGCCCGATTTACTATGTCGGAAAGACCATTAGGAAACTGTCACGGAGAATTTAAGAACATACCCTGACAATAAGGAATGGTGACTCAAGTAACACTTCAGCTAAACACTCTCTGAGTTGCTCTAATTTTAAGAAATTTCAGATTTTATCATTCATGCTGTTAGCATGAAAGATTTTTCAGGGAATTATAATGTGTCACTGGAATGCTGCTCATCTCAGTGGCAGATCAGACTAAGAGGTGACAGAAATCCAGGTTTAAATGAGTCAATAAACGTCAACTGTTTTTTGTTTGCAAAGAGGTTATAAATACTTGTGATTATTCAATGATTAGTCTATTCATGCTGCTATTCAGTTTGGTGTGGTTGTCAAGGTGATCGCTATTTTTAAAATTGTATCTTTAAGTATTTGCATTTTGTTGGAGAGGTGATGATTGTTCTACTTTGATCATGTGATTTATTATGTCACCTTTTTAAATCTTGGTGTGATGCTAGTTTTTAGATTCTGATGAAGTTATTGGTTATTATTAAAAGAAAAAAAGCCCTAAGTCTAACACTGCATCCAAGAGTTTTTTCGTGCTATCTTAGTAAAACTTTTGTTATTTTGATTGTAAATCGTGTAACATAACCACATAATAAAATATGCCAAAATTCTCCAGGATGACGTATAAAATATATACCTAGTACAGTAGCAAACATTGTGCTTTTATGTCACTAAGTATAATATTCCAAGAACTGGAGAAGATAATATAAGTTATGATTACAAAATAAATTATCACATTATAAAAAGAGACTGTCCATAGAGAACTAGTGGCATGGTGGCAATAATTTAAACCCTGACCTTGGGTTTAACTATTTAATGAATAATGTTAAATCAAACATTTAATTATGACTGGAAAGAATAGCTGACAATGATATTTGGGTTTGCATTGCTTGACTTTGCCAACTTATTGATAATTGCAATGACTATCTGGCATGAGTTTGCATTATTAGTAATGTATAAGCATAAAATTATAGTAACGATAGTAAGGCTATCAGTGCCAAAATACCAAGTGAAGCATGCTTGGGGATTGTACAGTATGTTACATTTCAAAATTTTACAATAAAGTATTTACAGTTTGGAAAAAATAGATTCTGAACAATGTGCAACTACAAAAGTTAGAAAAGTGTATTCATTATCCCACCTATTTGTTCATTTGTTTATTTATTTATTTACTGGATGAGTGGAATGGTCCACCGACCATCTCATCTATGATGGAAACAGCGTTTTGGGTATCATGCACTTAGAAAGTAATGATATATGAACATTTACAGTACAAATTAGTGATGTACAGAGTAATTATGTGTCACAGCTATTTAAAGCTGCAGATCTGCAAGTCTGCATGTTTACAAGTTTTGAAGTTGTATTACATCATATTAAAGTCCCTGTTCAGTAGAACGATCATATAACATTATTGTTCATTTCCATACTTATAAAAAAACTGTAATGAAGAGGAAAACAGTTGTTAGCCTGCATCATAGAAACAGGTACACTTGTATTCCTGTTTAAGGTAATCTAATATTTTCCATAACATCAGGCAGGTTGTTTTATCTCTTAAACTGGCAAGCAGAGAATTCCATGATGACAGGATTGCTTTGCAGAATGATTTTTCACTGCAAGCTTATTTGAAATGGTAGGCATACTAGGAAAAATGCTACTTCAGGGTGTATGCAGTAATCCTGCTCATTCAAACATCTAATTCTAAATGGCACATCTAGTCGATCAGTGAAATCATAATGCCAGTTAACAACTTATTAACTGGTCCTAGCCATTATTGCAAACATCAATTTATTCTGTAGCCTTTAAACATACCACCTGAAACAAATTGAAAAGGTATATCAATTATTTGCTAGAAAAAGCATGCAATTAGAAAACAAAAACTATTTGAAAATGCTTCAATACATGTAATTAGAGTCTGTTTTTTATAGACTGCATAGAAATTACTTCTGCCTGGCCTATAAGGAAATGACTGCTCTAGTTGTATTTAAAAGTCAAAGCCTGGAATGCACTTGCCTGGATAACATATACTGAGGTCAGGGAGCATGTTGTTGTTCTTCTTTTGGCTTTTCCCGGTTAGGGGTCACCACAGAGGAACTCCGGTCCGCTAATAATTGGCAGTAGATTTTTATGGTGCTGAGGTGCCAGCTCGATGCCCAACCTTCAACGAAGGTCAGGGAGCATAACACTTAAAATAAATCTCAGTAACAGAAAAAATCTTGTGATGGAGACAATTTATAATACCTTTTAAAATTATAGAATAAGCTTTCTGTAGCAATCAGTCTGTTACATCTTTCAAAAATAAGGTTGTCCAATGTCTGTGGTACACAGGATGGATTCTTAACTGCAAACCAGGATTTCAATTAGAGGAGTAAAGACGTGTGACCTGCTTGTATCTCCCAGGGGAAGGTGAGCTTATACCATTTTGTTGCACACTAGGTGGTGATAATTCTACTGATGGAGGTGGAGTAGAGCTGTTTGAGGGGAAAGAGCCCAGAACAAGTGAGAAGATATCCTCTACCATCAATCAATTGCATGGTCTCCATCTATACCTCTATATCTCACTGAGTGTGTGCCAGTAGAGATGGGAGAAAAGTAAGAATAAATCTTTTAATCACTCCATGATGGCTGCCTGAATGAGGCCCCTACTGCTTGACCCTCTTCCCAGTGTTAGGGAATGAATGGGCCAACTGGCTGGGAATGAACTGATGATCAACAGACAGGGAGGGCAAAAGTAATAATAATAATAATAATAATAATAATAATAATAACAGTGCCTTTTTTAGGCAAGGCTCAAAAGACAAACCCACCTCCATAGGTATCACAAGGGATAAGAAACTAAGAGTAATGCTACTCAATGCCAGAAGTCTAAATCTCAAGATGCATGCACTCAAAACTCTCCTTAGCATGGAGAACATCGATATCTGTGCAGTAACATAAACCTGGTTCAAGGCTCCCGAGAGCACCCCAGCACTACCAGGTTATACCTCATACCATGCTTTTCGGCCTCAAAACTGGGACTGAACCACAAAAGGAGGGGGAGTATCAATATTCGTCAAAGATACCCACACCTCCAGGTTGGTGGCACAGCACAAAGCATCAGAGACTATCCATGTGCAACTAACAGTGGGTAAAACTGCCTTCCAGTTTATAGCCTGCTACAGACCACCCTCCCAAACCCAGGAACCCCACTCGGCCTTCCTGAGAACACTGGAAAATATGAAGGTCTCTCCAAACACCATTATATTGGGCGACTTCAACTACCCAAACATAGACTGGGAGCATTACTCTAGCTCCAACACCCTAGCCCAAAGGTTCCTAGAATTTATAAACTCAAATGCTATGGAACAACTTGTTACCACTCCCACAAGAGGGGATAACATACTGGACCTGATCATCACCAACATGGGGACTCTATGCTCCAGACCAGAAGTGTATCCCTCACTGGTAAGATCAGATCGTAAACTAATCTCACTGGATATTCACATCCCGACTCCACCGCCTGCCCTGAAAACCACAGTGAAAAACTTCTCTAAAGCAAATTTCACACTCCTCAAAACCGAGGTGGAATCCTTCAAAGCCCCCGGGCCTTTGAAAAATATGGCCCAGACCGCAGAATCCTTTATAAACGCATTCTATGAACACTTTCAGGAATGCATGAATCATGCAATCCCAAATAAAACCAAGACCCAATCCTCCAAAGGCAGACATCCTGACTGGTGGACCCCAGCCATAAATAAACTATACAATAGAAGGAGGAAGCTACTACATGATAGAGCAAAATCCCAAAAAGGGAAGGCATCTCTGATCAGTATTAGCAAAAAACTACAGGCACTCATAAAATCGTCTAAGGCCAGCTTCGAGAGAAAAATTGCACAGGACACTAAGGATAATCACAAGGCTTTCTTTAGTTATGTTAGGAACCTGGGTGGAAATTCCCAGATATGCTCAGAATTAGTCCAAAGTGACAAAAAATACACCGAACCCACAGACATTGCCAACATCCTAGCTGACAGGTTCAGCGCAAACTTCTCCCCCCCTCCCCACCAAAAGGGCAAATATTTATCCCAGCAGAGTGCTGCCCCTCTGACATCTCAGATGCTCAGGTAAGAGCTGCCCTCTCCAAAGCAAAAAACACAGCATCAATGGGACCAGATGGCACCCCAGACTGTGTCCTACATGAACTCCAAGAAGAGCTAAACCCAAACATAAAACTACTGTTCAATCTCAGCCTTACTACAGGATATGTACCCAAAGAGTGGCGTACAGCAACAGTGGTCCCTCTCCACAAAGGTGGTGCCTCAACGGATCCTGGAAACTATCGCCCCATAAGCCTGACTAGCTTGGTCTGCTAAGCTATGGAAAGGATCATCATGGACCTCATAAATAAAGATATTGGGGATCTACAGACACTGGATCCTACCCAGTTCAGCTTTGTTAAGGGCAGATCCTGCCTCTTAAACCTGGTTGATTTCTTTGAAACAGTCACCAAGGCCATTGACGAGGGGAAGGTGGTCCACACAGCCTACCTGGACCTCGCAAAAGCCTTCGATACAATACCCCACTTGGGCATTATAGATAAGCTCACCAGCTTAAATATAAACCCCTATGTCACTAGATGGGTTGCAAACTGGCTCAAGGACAGAACCCATATGGTTAGAATTGCTGGAGCCATGTCAGACTCCAAACCAGTTACAAGTGGCATCCCCCAAGGCTCAGTCCTGGGACCTCTCTTGTTCGGTATATATTTCTCGGTGGTACAGGCCAACACGGAAGGACTGTGGCTGACTAAGTTCGCAGATGACTGCAAACTGGGCACCATAATTGACTCTCCAGCCAACACAAGCATCCTCCAAAAGGGCCTCATAAGAAACAGACAACTGGTGCCAGAGCCATAGCCTCAAGCTAAACGCCAAAAAGTGTATAGTCATCCCCTTTGGCAAAAACAAAGTGCCCACAAATTACCACATAGGTGGTAATCCATTAAGTACAGAAGAAGTAATTAGGGACCTGGGGACCCAAGTTGATAGCAATCTCTCATTTGACAACCACGTGGCCAAAGTGGTTAGAAAAACATTTTATATAGCCCACCTAATCATGAAGGGATTCACATCTAGATCAGGGGAGGTCATCGTGCCTCTTTACTCATCCCTCATCAGGCCCATAATGGTGTACAATGCCCCTTTTGGGATGTACCTTACCAGACACCTGCAGCAACTGGAAAGACCCCAAAAGTACCTCACCAAGAGGATCATAGGGCTCAAACAGATGCCATATGCTGCCCAGTTAAAGAAACTCCAGCTCTACTCAGTGGCATACTGCCTGCTCAGAGGCGATCTGTGCCTGACGTATAAAGCCATGTCCAACCCGGAATTAATGGACATGCTGCACCACAGAAAATCTAAATCCCATCGAGCTACACGCTCGAGAGACTTGAACCTCAGCACTGAAATAAATAGGACATGCTGGAGGGACAGATTCATAACCCAGAGGCTCCCTTCACTCTGGAATAAAATCCCAGTCCAGGTTAGGCAGAGTCCCTCATTGACTCTCTTCAAGAGGAATCTTGATGAGTGGATGGGAGATCGTAGCTTTACCCCGGGTATCACTTCTGTGTCACTGTTAGACAGAGGCACAGTATACTAACCTCAAAAAAGGGCATAGCAAAATTAATTTAAAATGGGTGGCAAAAGCCAAACACACTCTGGCTAGGCTTATAAATGCCCTAGGGCAGATAGCCTAGTATGAACCTATGAACAGTAATGATATATATATATATATATATATATATATATATATATATATATATATATATATATATATATATATGTCAGCTCCATAAAATATCAGCATGACATTGTAACAATCAAGTATCTTAAAGATTAGTAGACTGGGTCTATAAAGCTAGAACATAATAATATTTTTTACAGTAGTATTTGTTACTCACTGGTGGAATGTTATTGTTTGTTTCACCCAGATAACATTCATTCTCTATAAAGGCTTTTCCTATATTAGCCTGATGTTTAGAGCACAACTTTTATTTGAATAGAGTATCATTTGGCTACTTGTCCTTGACCAAAATGGAAATAACCACACCATTCACATAGAAATAATCTGGGATTCTCTGTGGTAATATAATGCAGATTATAAATGCATACAAGCACTGTCAATAAACATGAGGCACAAACTCTAGTTCTGAAAGAGTAAGAGTGATTCACAGACATCAGTTATATTGTCAGCTGGTATAACTGCAAAAGGAAGGCTGTACTGTAACCATTTATACCACTAGAAGCTGAAGCACATCTGGAAATCAATGATGATGGATAATATTGTGGAGAGGAGAGAATCACATACAAAGATGGGTGGAAAACTGCTTGTTATGGCCGACCATTGCTATATAAGACTCCCAGCCACTATTATTCTTCTGTCCTGTGCCTCATGTAAGAAATATAAAAATTCCTCTAAGTCATCAGAACTTGACATTGGTGGCCTATACACTCCAACAATTGTTATATGTTCCAGGCTGTCCTTATTGTCAGCATTATACAATCTTCAGTATTAGTTTTACCAATGAAGATGTAGGAGTCACAGGTTTCAAAACAATCTTTAATCCATATCATAACACCTTCACCTGAGTTTTTGTTAGAATGTCTGTTAAAGTAAAAACGTATATACCCTGAGAGAACAGGTTTCCAGTCATTGTTCTTTAACCACGTTTCACAAACAATAGCAACATCAATCTTATGGGAATTTGGCAAATCTTCCAATAAAAAAAATATTAATGCTCTTAGTATTAATAACCATCAGATTTAAAATGTGGCAAAATACTGCCTTCTCTTTGTCAAATATTGCAAAATATCTGCAGCAAGCATTTTCTTCCCTGATCTTGAAAGGTCCAGATACATGTGTGCCCAAAGTTAGGCACAGATGCTCTACACATTTCCATTTTTTTTAAACAGGATGTTTTTTCATGTAGGTCTTTACCCCCAAAATATTTTCATTTACGGTGACCTGATCCTCATTTTTATATGTAATTTGTAAAAAAAGCATCCCAACACCTGTAACAAGCTATGTTATCTAAGAGGGCCGTAAGTCCCTGTGTCTATATTATCTTGTCGAAAGATGACAATATCGAATGGCATAAACATCAAAAATGCCGTACATCAAAACTGTTCTTGTGGGGGCTGTGACCCCCCACACCCCTTGCTAATTATATATACCAACTCTGAGATCGCACTACAGTGAGGAAAGAGCAAATTTTCTTATCCCCACTGTAACATGATACCACAACAACACTTTCGATGTACGGCATTTACGACATTATTGCCGTTTGATATTTTCAAAATGTGATAAGGTGAAGTAGACCCAAGTTCCCTACTAACACTCAGAGAGTCATTGTGAATGAGAGCATATGTACCAGCATGAATAAAACTAGATCCATACTTACATTAAGGCATTCTCAGGTCTTTCAAGGGGAAGATAAATGGAAAAAACGTGCTCAGTTAATATGTTCAAATGAGATGATGTCAGAAAGAAACATTTTCAGCAGAAAAATTTCCATATTGAGGGTAATAATAAATATTCCTGTGTCCAGTCATGTGCCCATGTACATAACTTAAAAACAGGCATGCTAACAATAAATACGAGAGGGACACAATACAACATTGTAAGAAAGGGGAGTAAATACAACATCATTGTTGATAACACAATGAGTTGAGATAACAGCAAGGATGGTGGATACATTAGAGGCTATTTGCCTATAGTGCAGTTATTGAAAAGGACATGTATATATAGGAATGCATGTGTGCTAACTGACTGCAGTGCTCTATCCTCCACTTCATCCTGTATAAACAAGGCATGAGCCATATAGCAGCTGTGTCATGCACAGCAGAAAGGGACATGTTTTACCATTTGTTGTCATTAGACAATCTTAGATGGGGATATATTACCTTGACACATGTCTTTAGACAAGCATGTGTTTTATATACAGTTACATCATAAACAGTAATATAATAAGAATCAAAATACACAAGTGACAAATGACAACATAGATCTGATGGCATTTCATTAATTGAAGGTCTCCTGCAAATGACACGCATCTATTATGTGATTATACTGGGCATTCTCACAATAAAATCTTCATTTCCACTTACACCCTAGATAGTAAAAACATTGTAGATTGTATTAATACGAATTGGAAAATGTTTTTGTCTGTTAATAATCAGAAAAAGGGGGACAGACCTTTCATTAGCTAAATAAGAGACAGAGCATTTAAAACATACTTGGAACAAACTTGTTATATAGGTAATGGTACTAGAGAATGTGCATTGGGCACCTTTAAATGTGGACGTTGTTCATATTATAGCAGTATTATTGTAGGTGACAGTTTTTGTATCAGAGACAATACATTTTAAGATTAAGGGCAATTTCTCATGTTATTCTAAAAATGTAGTTTAATTAGCTCAGTGCCATCAATGCCCCGTATTTTATATAGGCAAAACCGTAAGAAGATTTTAACGTTATATATACGAACATCAATTGGACATAAGAAATAAAAGGTTAATAATGCACATTATAAACATGTTAAGCATGTGAATTCACACTCCTTTAGCTTTTTAGTGGTAGAACAGGTACACAGTGACCCTCAGGGTCAGATTATTACAGGACCATTTCGATAAGTGTGAGCTTAAAATTTCAACTTAGACTTGATGCTATAAATGAGCCAGGGTTAAACAAAGTCTGTTCTATTAATTCTCTTTTATAGTTGAAATATTATGATGCTTTTTAACTTGTTTTTCAAAAAAAAAAAAAAAAAAATATATATATATATATATATATATATATATATATATATGATTTATGACTGACTCATTTGTAATACTGATTAATTTATTGGGGTTTGGGTTTTTTTGGCTGTTTTCATGTGGGTGTTTTTAGGATGATATTTAAATGTTTGTTTTAAATTGTTAATTAGTTCTGATGAAGTTCTGAGGAAATTTTGAAATGAAAGTGCTCAACTCAATAGAATATATTTGATGGTAAACTGGATGTGTGCAGTACTATGATTTTTCCTTGTATATAGTTTATCTCTATTCATTACCCCATTCAGAAACTTGAAATCCCTTAGTCCAAATGGAACAATCTCAACACGAATACATTCTTCTAAATACAATATCTTGTATTGCCATTTTTTAAACTTGGTGACAAGATTTTCCAAATGAAAGATGTCACATTTGCAACTCTCAACTTCATTGAAATTAGAAATACCGACACTGGGATTAAAGTCCATCATCTAATTCCTGTTAATCCCAGTGAACGGTGAATGGATTAACCACTTTTTTCCCTGTGTAAACACTTCTATCAGTGTAACCAAACTGTGTGCACCATAGAAGACACAATCCATAAACCAATAACTGTAAATGTCATTGTAGTCAGTAGAGGCAGGCAAACCCATCAAAAAAAAATTAATAGAAACAAAACAAATTTAAAAATAGTTAAGCGCTTTCGTCCTTCTATCAGTGTCTCTGCAAAAAAATCCCTGGGCCACATTCTGCCATTAAAACTGGTTGTGTAGAACCTGGAGGTAAGGCAGTAAATTGACTCCTGGATTTCAAACTCTCCACTAAGCCGCAAATGTCCGAAACAGTGGCTGTCAATCTCTATGTCAGTACTATGTAACTCCTCAGGGACTTGGTGTATAGATAAATCTAGGTTGGCGTCCAGTGAAGAAGAATCTCCAAACATGCTAGCTTACTGTAGAAATAACAATAAAACATACAAAGTGGTGTAGAACAGATCAAGCCACAAAACAACAAAAGTTTTATTAAGATAGCATGAAAAGAGTCTCGGCCGCAGTTTTTTTGTTGCCTTTTTTTGTGTTTTCATATATATATATATATATATATATATATATATATATATATATATATATATGGTTCCCCTTCATATGATCGAATTTAGAGAAACTCGAAAGTCATAAACTCAAAACCAGAATCTCGAATTTAGAGAAACTTGAAAATATGAAAGGGACAAAAAAAAAAGTAACACCTTTCAAATGTTTTCGCAGGGGGTCTTTGCCTCCTGCACCCCCCATCTGGGGGGCTGTGCCCCCCACACCCCCTACTTAAATATACATACTCTGAGATCGCACTATAGTGAAGGAAAGGGAAATCCCCCATTCCGCGCTATACGCATAAGTGCAAAACGAAAGATTTTCCATTCCTCCACTATAGTGCGGTCACGGAACATTCACATTTAAACTGCTAGGGTACAGGGGGACCTGGCCCCCGGTAATAAGGTAAGTTAACTATTTATCTTTTTAAACCTAAGGCTCCCATTCACAATTTCGAGTGAATGGAAGTTCGAGATTCTGGTCTCGAGATTATGAATTTCGAGCTTTCATCCATTCTATCTTTATTCCTTAAGCACTCGGTTAGCTTTTCGTACGCACTGTGTACGAACTTCATCAGAGGGTAAATTAATTAATTAGCCACAGCCTTTAAGTAACTTCCTGTGATCAGCTGATATTCCGTTACTTATTATGTTAAAATTTTAAACACTTTTAAAATAAAATAATAAAGATCAAGTAATTTAAACAATTTAAAAACCATCTATACCATCTTTACCATCTATAATTATTCTACCATGTCTGTCTCCACTGAATTAGTAGACCTACTAGCAAAAGGACTTACTTTTGTTCCCCTCAATCATTTGAATGTTACTAATTGTATTATTGATCTTAAATTATATGTACGTAAATTAAATTTAGCTATGATTTTGGGTAATACCTTACTTGGGTCTAATAATGAGCACAGAGTCCCCAGCACATTCAACCCCCCATTGCATAACAACCTTTTATTATTTGAAAAAATATGTGAACTGGATATCAGGAATTACTATTATAATAATAAATATAAAAGTAAGAGTAACCTGAATCCAGACGAACTAGAATGGTTGAAAGCTTTACAGAACTTTAAAGTTCGAATAATGAAACCGGACAAAGGTGGGGGCTTAGTTTTCATGGACCAGTGTGATTACATTAATAAAATAGAAGATATGCTGTTGACCAATGCTTATGAACATGTGTCCTTAAATGAATATAATCAAGCCATTAAAAGGGTAAAGGATTATATTAATGATCTTTTTATAGAAGGGAGAATAAATTTGGACCAACTTAACTATTTAATTCTAACATCACCGGTCGTACCCATTCTTTTTGGAATACCTAAAATTCATAAGAATGTGGAAAATCCACCTTTTAGACCAATAGTTAGTGGGACAAACAGCATCACGTATGCTTGTGCTAAAATGGTAGACGGTCTTTTGAAAAAATATGTTCAACTGGAGTCTACCATCTGTAAAGACTCTTGGTCATTTTTAGCTAAGATTAATGAATTACCCTTTAACCCAAATTATAATTTACTTACTATAGACGTAAAAGATCTCTATACGTCAATCCCACAAGATTTGGGTATAGAATGGATATCACTTAATTTGAAAAACATGAATGTACCAAGTTCGGAGATATGGCTTATTGAGGAACTATTAACAATAGTTTTGGCCCACAATGTTATAACATTTAATGGTAAATTTTATCACCAAAAGAAAGGGGAAGCCATGGGCTCCCCTTGTGGCTCGAGCTTTGCAAACTTGGTCATGAGCTTCTGGGAAAAGGAATATGTTTTAACTCAAACAGATACTACCTCTAAAATAAAGTTTTATACGAGGTATTTGGATGATATTTTCATCCTCTTAGAAGGTTCAGCCCATCAAGCAGCCGGCTTAGTTGACTATTTTAATTCGACCACCAATTTTCTTGAATTTACATTCAACTTTAATATCAAAGAAATAGCCTATTTGGATGTTCTACTAACTAAGAATGATATGGTAGGTAGTTTTGAATCTAGAATATATAGGAAAGTTTCCTATTCTAATACCTTTCTGCACTTTACAAGTGCTCATCCGATTCATCAAAAGAAATCGGTGGTCAAAAGCCAGGCTGTGAGAGCAGCTAGAATGGTCAGCAATTTAGAAGATTTTGTGGGCGAGTGTAATAATTTAAGAAGTATGTTTCTAAATAGAGCATATCCAAGTAACTTTATAGATAACATCATGGATGAAGTAATTGGTAAAAGAAACAATGGGTTTTACAAACCTATCTTGTGGAGAGCTGGATCTTGTTCACTTTCTACAGTTAGCCCAGATCAGTTGAATAGCTCTAGCATTCATTTGAATTCGACCGTATTACCCTTTGAATACAGTTTGACACTTACATACTGTTCCGATTTTTCATTATTGAAAAACATTTTTTACAAAAATTGGAACATTTTGAAGGAAAATAAGGAATTAATAACAAAATTAGGTGATAGACCCAAAATTACAATAAGGCATGATAAAAACTTTAAACAAATATTGGATACTATTAATAACAATACCAACATAACTTCAAGTTTTTAAAAACATGTCGATATGTGGTAATTGTCCATATTGTAAATATATTCATGTAGGACATACTGTTAAAATAAACGGGTCTACCCTAAGAAGTAAATTTAAAAATAACTGTAACTCAAAGATGGTTATATACGTGGCAATATGCCAGCTATGCCACTGTTTCTATGTGGGCAAAACTATTAGAAGACTTCGAGATAGAATATATGAGCATGTGTATAACATTAAAAAATGTAATGGTGAGAATGCTCTTGCAAGGCATATTAGTGAATTCCCAGATCATAATTTTAAATTTTGGATATTGGATCAACTCATACCAAATATTAGAGGGGGACCTATTGAATTACAATTGGAACGTTTGGAACTTATTTGGCAAATTAGGTTATTTTCATATTGCCTGCCGGGATTAAATGATATTTGTTCCATTATGCCTATTTTAAAACTTCGTAGCCTAACAAGGTAATTGTCTTTTCTTTCCTCCCTTACCCTTTTCCCTTTCCACAACCCCCTTCCTCCCCTCCCCCCTCCTTTTCCTTTCCCTCCCTTTTCTCCATGCCCCGCCTTCCTCCCCTCCCCTCTCCCTTCCTTCTAACCCTTTGGGGTAATGTGCATTTGATATACTAATTGCTTTATACATTTGATTTATAAATGCATAATATATTTTTTATATATTTTTTAATATAAAAATATATATATATACTTGTGGTATAATTTGTTCAAGTTTGGTAGTAATAAATTGTATATATTTCGTTTGTTATAGCAATATAATAATTCAATCTCAAATAGTTATTCTTTTTGTATAAGTATTTGATATATTAGTTTCCACATATTATAAACATGGTTTCAAGTCATTAGATATGTACTTTTATTCTACAGGAACATAAATTTTAATAGAAATAATGTAGAACCTATTGACATATTTTTACCAGGTTAATGTTTTGCCAAAAGCAACCTTTAAAGTTGATTTCATATAATTCATTATTTGAAAGTTAATACTTGATGCTTGCTCTTAAAAGAATTTAAATAGTTATTAATTGATGCTGGTTTTTAAATTGTTTAAATTACTTGATCTTTATTATTTTATTTTAAAAGTGTTTAAAATTTTAACATAATAAGTAACGGAATATCAGCTGATCACAGGAAGTTACTTAAAGGCTGTGGCTAATTAACTAATTTACTCTCTGATGAAGTTCGTACACAGTGCGTACGAAAAGCTAACCGAGTGCTTAAGGAATAAAGAGAGATTTTTTACAGACTGCAGTTGCCTTCTGTGTTTCAGTTACAGCTTTTTTGTTTTAAACGTTTATCCATTCTATCTTGTGAAGGGGAACTATGTACATATATATATATATATATATATATATATATATATATATATATATATGTATATATATCTTATTCCCACATTACATTGCAAGCCATCTCCATATAGGTAGTGCCATGCTCCCATTCCATTAGCGTCTTCTGTAAGTGAAGAAAGTAATTCACTGACAGCTATGTTTTTAGCAATGAAATTAAACAAAAAACACTCCCTTTCAAGTGCTCACTGCTTCGCAACATTCACCCATGCACCTGAGTAACAAATAGAAGTTGATCAATCCTTCAGAGACTGCTTTCACAACTAAGAAGGTAGTTGGCCTAAACAAGGAAAATAATTATCATTTATTTGTAAATTAAATTTAATTTTTTATACTGCAGTGACATATCCTACCACTCCTAAAATGAAAAACATTCCTATGTAATTTTTCTGTTTGTCACCTGTATTTGGAATGATGTGTCATCCTGCTTGTTACTAAACCAGTCCTTGAAATCTGGACATATTTCACCCAGCATTTGCTATTTGGAGGTTAAAATCCCAACCTACTCTCACCTTATGATCCACAGCATTATGTTGTACACAGTTCTGTCCTAAAATGTGATCCCGGTCTCTGACAACATAATCACTTTTAGATAGTTTTATGAATCTGCCTTATTTCTGGGGACAAGGCTCTAAAATTAAGAAAAACCAAGTCACAGACTCTTGGCAGTTACAAAACTTTGAAGTTTGCATTAAGCATGATACACTTTCTCTCAAAATATTGTCAGCTTTCAGTATTATACCCTGTAACTCATAAAACAGCTATACTTTTCAACAATCTCATGAAATAGATAGTTGGCACTTCTTTTAAATGAAACCAGTAGTTATGTTTTAGCTCTTTAAAGATAATCAAGTGTAATGAAATTAACAGACTAGGATGAAGTATACACATAAATTGAAAATTTCAGATTGTGGGAACTTTTAAGAAAATATAATCCTATACAGTTAGAAATCACCATTATTATGAAATCATGCTTTATTTACAAATGTACATTGATATGGTAACCATCAGATATGCCAAGAGTCGTTAATCTCAGAATAGTTAGACTGAATGACTTAATATGTGTTCATATATATACTAAGGCTAAGGCTGCAATTCTCAAAATATTATCTTTTCTTCATGGTGAAGAATACTCTAGACTTACAACTGCAAGCTTTTCTGGAAGTGTACTGATTTTAAACTTAATGACAAAGCAAGAAATTATATACAGGAACATTATAACAACAATATGTAAAAGTTAGGGCAATGACAAATAAAATGACTTGATACTTAAATCCTGTTTTCATGGAAGTGACTATTTAAGCCTTGGGACAGAGTTTGGAAAGACCGACTAGCCAAAACTTAGTTGGGCATTACCAAGCTTTATTTTTTCAATGACAGAATCTCAACTGATAGTTAAACTCTTGCTATTACCCACGAATAAAGTTTAGCAACTGAAGTGAAATTATTTCATATAAAAATTTATAGTCATCATTTAACTACAGTGCTCAACTGATCATTTCAGATCCCTGGTTTTATAGCCTATTTAGCATCACCAACAAAGTTTCATATTATAAGCTGTATCAACTAAATGACTTCAAGCTACTTACTGCAATCAATTAAATGAACTAAGAACTGCTCAGTGTAGTTTAATTCAGACTTTGCTGCATCAGCAGCTATGAAACTTTTGCTCTTTGTGTCATTATAGCCTCTCCTTCCCTGGGGCATACAGGTAGCGACAGCACCAAAACTGTGAATGTAATAGTTTGCATGCAGGCATACCTAAGTGACCTTCTGCTATCACTCCTATCTATCCCACAGGCTTTAACCCGCTAGTTTAGTGCATTACCAAGCA
>NC_056738.1:377389129-377456629 GCF_019279795.1 Protopterus annectens | reverse complement strand
TCATTTAGATCCATCATGGAAACGTTTTGCTTTGAAAACATGACCAGGATTTAGTGCCTTTTGCAACTATAATTCTAGCAGCAGAGCAGTCAGTAAAACCTACAAAACAATTGCATAATTGTGACACCGAGTTCTGATGGAGACACACAGAAACCTTGTTCTCTCTTTGCATAAATAATGATAAAGAAATATCAGCAGATCCATAATCATCCGGTATATTGCACTCATGAGGCAATGGGATAGTTGAAGAATACTATGCAACTAGTTCTTAACTTTGTTTCAGATTCATTATTTTATAGTGGTATTACTGTACAAAAGGAACACAACTGCATTTCACACAGCAGTTAAACACCAGCATTCCTAAGACATGCAGAATTTCTAAAGGTAGAGGTTCTGAGAGAAAATGTGGTTGAGATATGTTCTCCAGTAACCTTATTCCTAATATCATAAATAACACAGCTATTACAAGACGCAATCATGTCATGATGTTGCAGCTCCTATCTATGCCATCATTTTACTTTCTGGAAAGTAATAAGGTATAACTATGCCTGCTCATAACAGCTGCTTACTATTGCTTCAGCTGTCTCCTCAGCTGAGCCATTTTGCAAAACAACCACAGTTACCTCCCTTTCTTAATGATTTTTGCTCTCATGTACTGCAAACAGACATATCGCTATCTAGTGAGCATGAAATCCATTCATCAAGCAATGCTGCACTGTCAGGAACTGTGCCTGGTTGCCACCTCCTTATTTTATTAGATGGATAATGTGCCTGTTCCCAAATGAGCTTGTAAGTGCTATCCCTGACACAAGGTTCCTTTTCTAGCAAGGTAAACAGCATATACTGGGTAATGCAGGAAAATGTGAGCTGAATCATATGACAATGATTCATTTCTGATGTCGTCTCATAACTTGTTGAAATGCTGGCACTTTTGAAAAATGTTATGCTGGTGAAAAAGAAAACAATGGACAATTAAAACCAACCCTAGCTTCCTGCAATTTGAAAGTAATATTAGAAACATGTATTCCTCTGTCTGTCAAAGAAGTGACATAAGTTCTTCTACAGGCATTCATAACTATATTTCTCTTCACTGTGTTTATGAGCTACCCCTAGTTCCATCATGGCTTCCTTTATTTCAAATGCCTTACCATTTAAAGCAAACCTGACTGCAGTGCCTACAGACATCATTTGTCTCTGTATCTAGTGTAAAAAATGGAGGAAAAATCCTTGAAGTGTTTATGGTTCCATCCTCATCAGCTATTGGAGGAAGCTTCCTAATTATATATGTCTTTAAAACTGTCATTAAGTTCTTCAGCTTAGTTGTAAGCAAGTTGGTTCCCCTCCCCCAACACCATACAAGTAGTATTGGAAAGTATGGAGGATAATTACAGTACTAGCTCTAATTATCAGGTCCTTGGCAGGGGTGGGGAGGGGTGAGACAGGTCTAAAATCCTTTTATGTGGCAGTAGGTTTCCAAAGACGCAAGCAGAATGTACATCAGCCACAGTAATACAAAGAGAAGAGTAGTCAGAATCTTAGCAGTCCTTGGTCCACCTAGTTCTCCTCCAACAGAGGGCCTCCGACGATACAACAGGACGGCAATGTTTATGAAAGCAAAAATGGTGTAAAGGGTGACTGAAAACGCAAGAGTGCCAGCTTTCACCTTGAATGGTTCCCCCTTGCTGCCCCAGTAGATAGCTGCGATAGTCCAAGCCAACCCAATGCCTAGGAAGACATTGACAGCATTACTGCCTGTCACATTGCCAATGGAAGCATCTGCATACTGGTCCTGAATGGCAGCTACTTTACTAGCAAACGTATCTAGGAAATAGAAAGAGAAAGGCATTTTAATGCATGACTGTGAGTACATGCAATGAAACATTATGCAAACTGTATATATGCAGTCTTATGGTTAAGCGCTGTCAAATTTCACTTACAAAATGTGATAGCCAGACTGTCTAATTTAACAAAATAGTTTAAAAACATGTATCTGATAGCAATTTTAAGTTTTCTTTCAGTGATGTGGTTTTACCTGATTTTTTCATAATTACACTTGTTGGCATACTTTACAATGTGAATAAACAATGTCCGTCAAACTGAATGGACAAACTAAAATGTATAAACAAAGGCAAATAAAAGAAAAAACAAGAAAAGAAGGCAGTACCAAAGATAAAAGGATGCTTTACTGAAACAGAGCAGTATGCAATGTATGGTGATTAGAGCATAACAGCATGCAAATGAGGAGCCTAATGTAAATTAACCACACAGATTATGCAAATGAGCAAATCCAAAATTGCTGATTCAGAAACATGTAGAATGGTGGTATATAGCCATTCTGACTGCTAAGATTTATGAGGTGCATGATGGGAACCATGTTAGAAATAGCAGCAGCATGTGTTAGGAGCAATCATTGAAGGTTGTGCATGCAATACATAAGCAGGAAAGGTATCAAATCTCAGAAATTCAGGTGATTTGTAATAGTCAGAGTATCATTTATAATGTAGCTGTGAACCACCTGAGCAGAGCATGATTCACAAATCTGACATACCTCTAACTACATACCAGTGATTCCAGAAACAGGGCTTCCCACAACGTCAGCTGGCTGATAGGTGTACACATGTATGCCAGGTAGACAGGCCTATGCATTTAGGTGCCACGTATGAAGGGAATAGGCCAAATATAATATGTTGTTTGTTGTGTCTTGCTGGCTATACCATAGATCCCTGCTAGATGATCTTAATATACTCTCTCAGACTATGCAGGAAAAAGTGTACAACACATCCTGTGCAGAAACCCAAGCATAATGTATCAATTATACAGTCTACTAAAGGGATACTTCCCATTTTTACCTCAGGAGGGGCACTTTTATATGGTCTGTGTAGAACAGTGTGCTATGCTATGCTTTCCTGTACCTTATCAGCCACTGTAGTTTAAGGAACTTTCCAGGTTTGGGGGTGGTATTAAGTTAACTGTACTGAGCATGTGTTAGAAGTAAGATATAGAATGTGCATGCAGAAGCAGCTATGTCAGGTGTAAAATAAACTATCTGTTAAACTGTCATCATGCCTTCACTCATCATTCAACAGTCTAGACATATACAGAAAGATATTTGTCATGTGTGCCATGCTACACAATGAGGTGTTACAAAAAAATATGGAGCAGCAGTGGAACATAATGGCTGGGCCCGCCATACAAGTCATAGCAACAGCACAAGGTCAAGGTGGAGAGTCAGGGTGGAATGTGCAGCAGCACAGCCCTGCCCAGCACAGAGACGGATTCAATACATTACAGCGCGGCCTAAGGTGTGGTATCTGGTCCACAGCTATGGGGAATGGTGCAGGCAACACAAAATAAAATGATACACAGGACAGTTTATGGACAGGCCATGCTGTGCATCAGACATAACCATACTCACACAGATAAAAGAGTGAGCAGTGCACAGTCATTGTCACTTGGATAAGTAGAGGGATACAGTGGCAAGTATCTGCAAACTATAATGTTTGATAGGGTCTCGTGAGGTGAACACAAAAGCCACATATTCTGTGATGCTTTGGGGAGTCATAGATTACTTCTCCAGTGTGCAGTTGTGCTGCCATGACATAACAATAATTAGTGCCCACTATGTTAGCTTAAAGGGTCAGCCTTGATCTGGTCCATGGCAGGGAAGGAGAAGAATTATGGGACCATTTTTATGCATGTGTGGAAATGACATCGCCCACAATGGGGGGATAGGCAGTCTACCTACAGGTGACACTCATGCCACTGCACAAGTGGTCTGTGTAGCCTATGCCCGACCACCATACATCCAGACCTTTCCACAGCCATAGTCTGGATCTCCTGTGGAAGCAGTTGGTGCAAATCATCTCCCAAGCTACACAGCACACTAACTATCTCCACAGTGCTGCATTTAGTAGTTTCCTGTGCTCGCATCACAGACCCGTATATCCACTGGTTAACTAAGTGTCATAACTATTTTAGGAACTGTCATGGCATCATGTTTTTCTTGCACAGGATCATCAAGGTGCAGTTGCTGATCCAGAAGACTAGCCCTTTGGAGAAGGTGGATGCTTGATATGAATTATGCCATGTGTTGAATTATGCAACTAGCATGTTCAATACTGGCAGCAGTAGCATCATTAAGGAAGAGCCTTGACAATGGAAGCCAGAGGCTCAATAGACTGGGTCAGAGAGTATTGGGTACTACTATTGTCTTGTACTATGTACAGTGTTTTAAGTGTGCAATGAAGAGAATGGAGGCTGCAGAGGAGCATCAACTGAACAGGGCTGGGTGCTGCAGAAGGTGAGTGCATGACTGCAGGCACATGTTCTCCGCCTGTTCACTGCACTACAACAGCTGTGTTCGTTGCATGCTTGTGTGATAATAGCATAAAATAGTGTGGAAATTCCCTATGGAGTTAAAATGACA
The DNA here is from genome assembly GCF_019279795.1 of Protopterus annectens. Classification (NCBI taxonomy): domain Eukaryota; kingdom Metazoa; phylum Chordata; order Ceratodontiformes; family Protopteridae; genus Protopterus; species Protopterus annectens. The sequence continues at coordinate 377,452,203 of NC_056738.1, read as the reverse complement.
TTCCCTGTTACATCAAGAGCTCCTTGCCATGTTTGATAGACATGGCTGTGAGTTGTAGCGATGGAGGAATTATATGTGGAGATATAACAAATTGACAATAAAATAGTAAGTAACAATTTATTTCTAGAGCATAAACTGCAATATGACAATATTTTAGGGGACATTGATATACTTTGTAACACTATACTGCAATGTAAAGGTAAGAAACTTCCTAGAGGCAAACTAGCATATCAGCAAGGCAAAGCTTATCCTTTACCTCCACTGGGTCAAACTACACGGGGTAATAGATATAAGCAACAATATTTGGATACGGTGGAAGAAGACACTGATGATAATGATGCAGTCCCTTTTAGACTAACCAGTAGTTTGGAGGTCAGAAAGAATAAGAAATCGGAGACAGCAAAATCAGGGCCCTTACCCACAAACAACCTGCAGGAACAGGTTTCAGTACAGGAATGGGTACAACAACAATTGACAGAGGTGACAGTCCAACATGCTTGCAATGTAATTGAAAATGGAACCCATGACTTTAAAATATACAATTACAGTCCAGTAACATTTACCTCAGCATATGCAGATGTATTTAGCAAAGGGTATACATTTGTTCCCAGTCAACCAGTTGATCTGGTGTGTTTAATATGTGATTTAAAGGTGTATATCCGAAACTTGAATTTACATGTTATGTTTAAACAGGAACAAAAGGCAGTGGCAAATGGCATTAATATCAGTGTACTAAGTGTTTTTAATCCAGAGGTACATCATACATTAAAAGTGTTTGAACAAATATGTGAAATTGATTTCAGGTATTATTTGGCACATACTGATAGAATGGAGAATCTGTCCAATTAGGAGAAAATATTATTAAAATGTATTAAGGCTCTCCACGAACTTAGGTTCATGCGTCCCGACAAAGGTGGTGGTATTGTAATAATTGAATATGATGTGTGTGTTCAAAAAATGTTTGAGATGTTATATAGCGGTACATACGAGGAGGTTTCTAACAATGAAGTACAAGTGGGATACAAAAGAGTGGATTGGAAATTAGCAGATATGCTTTCCCAAGACCAGATATCAGTATATGAATATATTTATATGATTAATGAATGGCCTAGGACCCTGACAATATTCGGGGTCCCTAACATACATAAAGAACTTATGAATCCACCGCTAAGGCCTCTAGCAGATTCTGGTAGGTCAAAAACAAGTTATATTGCTAAATATTTAGATAAACAGTTAAAATCAAAAGTTAGCAAATTTCCTAATTTGTGCCCTGATTCCTGGCAATTTCTTACCAAGTGTAATGATTTGATATTATTTGATGGTATTTTTATAACCATTGATGATAAGGACCTGTTCAGTTGTATACCACATGAACAGGGGTTGGAATACTTTGCTATATACTTACATGAAGTTATGAAATTAAGCCAGGAAACCATCAATGTTTATTGCCAGCTCATGGAATTGGTCTTTAGGTACAACTATATATATTTTGAGGGACACACTTTCCGGAAGTTGTAGCCATGGGTGCTGCCTGTGGCTCCCTTTTTGCAAATATCATCATGGTATGGTGGGAAAGTAATTTTTTGTATCCAAGTCTCTGTTATTCATATATCAAGACGTATGCAAGGTATTTGGATGATTTGTTGTTGGCTTGGTGTGGACCTTTATCTGAAATATAGAATTTTATCGAATATATAAATGGTTCTACCAATTTTTTAAAGTTTACTCACACAGTCAGTATTAATACAGTAGCTTACTTAGATGCTTGTATATCAAAATATGAGGATGGTTCAGGGTTAAAATCAACCTTCTTTAGAAAACCAACTCATTTAAACACCTACCTACATTATTCTAGTAATCATCTTATACACGTAAAGTGTGGTGTTGTTAAGGGACAAATGGTCAGGGCAGCACGCATGGTTTCAGATTACAATGATTTTTTTTTTTGGCAGAATATACCTACATGTCAGAAATGTTTTATAATAGAGGTTATCCCCTGAGAATTGTTAACCAAACTCAAAATGAAGTTATAGGTAAGTGAAACCGGGGTTTTTGTAAGCCATTACTTAGCCAGGGGACATCTGCCATAGAAAATGGAGACAGAGATGATATCAATATGATTGACATACATGATAATAAGAATAATGGTAGTGTAGTAGTAAGATGCAAGAGAGCGTTATTCTGTCCTTTGGTTACTACCTACCATGAGAGTAGTAACATCATTACAGAGATATTATATAAAAATTGGAATATCATCATTATGGATGACGATCTGGCTGGAAAAGCTGGAACAAGCCCTAATATTGTTTCTAGGAGGGACTCTAATGTTAAAAATATTTTAGAACAACAATGACAAAATTATCATTTAGGAAAAATGAGTCCCTGTGGTATGTGCAACCAATGCAAGCATGTGTTTAGTAGGTCTAGCATTAATATAGGAAAAAAAATATTCCTATTAGGGGGAAAATATAGTTGTTATACCCAGAGGGTAGTGCATATTGCATTCTGTTTGGAATGTCCACTATTTTATGTTAGAAAGACCCAGCGTAAGCTATCACAAAGGATTTAGGAACATCTTTATGATATTTTGCATTATAGGGAAGCAAATGATTTATTTAAACATGTAAATAAATTTCCAACACATAGCTTTAAGTTTACAGTAGTTTATCAAGTCCCTAGTGATCCTTGGGGTGGACCATGGAAATTAATTTTAGAAAATAACAAAACATGGTGGCAGGTGTATTTAAACTCAGGGTCCCCCCCCCCCCCGGTTTAAATTATACTATCTGTATTAGTAGTTTTTTAAAGATGAAAGTATATGATAAGTGATTTAGACATGTGTGTGTGTGTGTGTGTGTGTGTGTGTGTGTGTGTGTGTGTGTGTGTGTATATATATATATATATATATATAATATATATATATATATATATATATATATATAAAATGTCATTTCTGCACATTAATGTGTTTTAAAAATGATATAAATATGTGTATTTATGTGTAGTAATGTTATAAAGTGATAAATAAGAACTTGTATAAATACATATAATGGTTTAGTTTTCAGTGGAATTAGTAGTGGAATTTTATTGGCTGCTGATTTTTTTTTAAATTTTAAAAAATGGTGATGCATGCATAAAAGGCAATCTTTGTGTAATCTAATTTGTCTGATGAAGTTTGTCTCTTATACCAAACAAAAGCGCTTACTATTAAACTTTGTATCTGTGGATTTTGGTCTGATTGTTTTCACTGCCAGCCTTTGGATTCCAAACAATTACCTCACTGCCAGGTAGTGTCACATAAATGTTTACAATGGTATTGGATATTATAGCAATAACCCATGTCTGGGTGTGGGTAATGCTGGATTTACCCATGGTTGGTGTGTTTTGGTCATGAGGGCGAAGCCCGAGTGGCCAAACAAAGCCAACTGTGGGTAAATCCAGCATTACCCACACCCAGAAGTGGGTTATTGCTATTATACAATGACATTATTTAAGAAAAAAAATAATTACTTTTCTTAAATAATGGCATTGTATAATGCCTCCTTGCTGCCCTTCAGCAGCTGTCTGGTATTCTGCAGCAGTTCTGATGTACTGCGCATGCGCATGCCTACGCAGTACATCAGAGCTGTGGGCAAAAGCAACGGAGAAAGCAAGATCTCCGTTGCTTTTTAAAAACTGTTTCACTATGTTAAATGAGTTTAACATAGCGAGACAGCTTTAAAAAAGCAACGGAGAATATCCGTTGCTTTTTTAAAGCTGTCTCGCTATGTTAAACCCATTTAACATAGCAAGACAGTTTAGAAAAAAGCAACGGACAAAGCAAGATCTCCGTTGCTTTTTAAAAACTGTTTTGCTACGTTAAATGAGTTTAACATAGCGTGACAGCTTTAAAAAAAGCAACGGAGAATCTCTGTTGCTTTTTTAAAGCTGTCTCGCTATGTTAAACTCGTTTAACATAGCGTGACAGTGTGAAGCAACGGAGATCTTGCGTTCTCCGTTGCTGTAAAAAAAAAGAGTTATAGTAATGGAAAAAGTCCGGGCGACCGGACCTTTTTCCATTACTATAACTCTGATTTACAACATGCAGGCTGACCAAACAGCATGCATGTTTTTGAATATTTAATGGGGGGTCATTGTATAATTGTGAACAATTACCTCACTGCCAGGCAATGTCACATAAATGTTTACAATGGTAATGGATGTTTGTGAACAATTACCTCACTGACAGGTAATGTCACAAGTGTTTACAATAATAATGGATGTTTGTGAACAATTACCTCACTGACAGGTAATGTCACATAAATGTTTGCAATGATAATGGATGTTTGTGAACAATTACCTCACTGACAGGTAATGTCACTTGATTGTCCAGCAGGGCAAGGCTCATTATTCACCCCTCACCAACCAAGCGACTAAGCAGCTCACCCTACTATTCAGGCATGACCAAAGGGCAATTTCAGGTATACTCTCCAGTCCAGCTGGTGAACCTGGGTATCCTGAGGCAATGTTACAACTGCCTCATGTACACAGACAACCCTCTCCTCCTGCCACAAAACATTAACATATGCGAGAGATGCAATTATATAGCTAAATTGGAGGCTAAGCTCTCTCCACCCAAGACTGGAACAGGCAGTCATGAGGAGAAGGTTAACACTTGCACCACACCTCCAGTCTCACATAGACATACTAAACCAGCACTGGCAAAAAATACACATAAATACACAAAATCATACTCGGAGGCTCTAAATAAAAACCTGCAAAAGCATCAGAGACCTCCAAAGTAGATACCCAAAAAACCTGCACCTCCCATCACAAACCAGACAACACATAAAACACAAAATCAGTGTGCCGCACAATCACAGCCGTTAAGGCAAAATAACATACCTAACACACTAGTAGTAGGCAACTCTATAGTCAGGTACACTGATGTGCCACTCACTAGGCTGGACAAGGAGAAGGTTACTGTTAGTTGCCTGTCGGGATCCACCACATAACACAAGCACTCAGATCACTCCAGAACTAGTACAAATATGACTCTGTCATTGTTCATGTTGGTGTGAATGACCTGAGATGTACCTCCTTGGACTACATGAAAAGAGACATGGAAGAGCTCTCTGATCATGTAGCCTAGGTGGTTATGACCCTGACCCTGAGTAGCATCTTGCCCTCACCAAGAATGATACTGCAGTATAAAGAGAAAATGATCAATTTCAACAATTGGCTAAGCTTCTGGTGTCATTCAAAGGAGATCCAGTGTCTGTCAGCCTGGGACGACATGCTCGACAAGCCTGTCACCCCTAGGCTTTCGATTACTGGCCAAGGCTCTTGCTGCCCCATAGTGCATTTTTTAGGTAAGGCTCAAAAGTCAAATCCATCTCCATAAACAGAACAAATAAAAAAATGAGGGTTATGCTACTCAACGCTAGGAGTTTAAATCTCAAAATGCATGCGCTCAAAGCACTCCTCAGTATGGAAAATGTCGACATCTGTGCAGTAACTGAAACCTGGTCCAAGGCTCCACAGAGCACCCCAGCACTACTGGGCTATAACTCATACCACACATTTCAGCCACAGAACATGGACCGAAACACAAAAGGAGGGGGTGTATCCATATTCATCAAGGATACCTACACCTTCAGGTTAGTGGCGCAGCATGATACCTCTGAGATCATCCATGTGCAACTAACATCGGGCAAATCTGCAATGCAAATTGTGGCCTGCTACAGATCACCCTCCATGACCCAGGACCACCACTCCGCCTTTCTGAAGACACTGGAAAACATGAAGGTCCTACCAAACACCCTGATATTGGGCAATTTCAATTACCCTACTGTTAACTGGGAAAACTACTCCAGTACAAACTCCCAGGTCCAGTGCTTCCTGGAATTTATCAACTCAAATGCCCTGTATCAGCTGGTAAACTCCTCTACCAGAGGTGAAAACATATTGGACCTGGTCATCACCAACATGGGTGACAGGTGTTCCGCACCGGAGGTCAACCCATCACTGGTTAGATCAAACCATAAACTAATCACTCTGGATGTCCACGCCACACCACCACCCCCAACCAAAGAAACCACAGTGAAAAACTTTTCTATAGCAAACTTCACCTTACTTAAGACAGAGGTGGTAAGTTTCACAGCCCCCACGCTAAAGGATAATAGTGTCCAAGATGCAGGAACCTTTACAAATGCACTCTATGAGCACCTACAAGGATACATGGATCGTGCCATCCCTAGCAAAACCAAGACTCACTACCCTAAGAGAAGGAATCCAGTCTGATAGACCCCTGCCATAAACAGGCTATACAATAGAAGGAGGAAACTAGTTCAGAAAAAAAGCAAATCCCAAGAAGGAAAGATATCCCTGATCAGTATCAGTAAGAAACTAAGGTCCCTCATAAAATCATCCAAGGCTAACTTCGAAAGAAAAATAGCCAAGGATTCGAAAGATAACCACAAAGCCTTCCTTAGCTATGTCAAGAATCTAAGTGGCAACTCGCAGATATGCTCTGAGTTAGTGCAAAATAACACAAAATATACTGAACCTACTGATATTGCCAACATCCTGGCAGATAGATTTAGTGCAAACTCCCCCCCCCTCTCACCCCCAAAAGGGCCCATAACAATACTGGAAAAGTGTAGTGTCCCAGAAATCACAGATGCACAGGTGAAAACAACCCTTTCAAAAGCCAAAAGCACAGCGTCAATGGGGCCAGATGGTGTCCCAGGCTGTGTCTTGCATGAACTACAGAACGAACTAAACCCCCACCTAAACACACAGTTCAACCTCAGCCTCTCCACAGGCTATGTGCCCATAGAATGGTGCACAGCAACGGTTATTCTGCTCCAAAAAGGAGGGGCCACAACTGACCCTGGTAACTATCTCTCCATAAGCCTGACTCGCCTGGTCTGCAAGACTATGGAGCGCATCATCATGGAACTCATTAACAAAGACATTAGGAACCTCCAAACACTTGACCCGACCCAGTTCGGCTTTGTTAAGGGCAGATCATGCCTACTAAACCTGGTTGACTTCTTCGAGACAGTCACCAAGGCCATAGATGAGGGGAAGGTGGTTCACACAGCCTATCTTGACCTCGCCAAGGCTTTTGACACCATTCCCCACTTGGGAATTATAGAAAAACTCACCAGCCTGAAGATAAACCCCTACGTCACAAGATAGGTTGCCAACTGGCTTACAGACAGAACTCACACGGTAAGAATAGTGGGCTCCAGGTCCAACTCTAAACCAGTCACAAGTGGTGTCCCACAAGACTCGTTTCTGGGACTCCTACTGTTCGGCATATACTTCTCAGAAGTACAGGCAAACACAGGAGGACTATGGCTAACCAAGTTCGCCGATGACTACAAACTGGGAGCCATAATTGACTCCCTGGCTGACACGGACATTCTCCAAAAGGGCCTTACTGAGACGGACACCTGGTGTCAAAGTCATGGTCTCAAGCTAAATGCCAAAAAATGCATAGTCATCTCATTTGGGAAAAATAAAACACCCATGAATTACTACATAGGTGGCAGCCCCCTTAATACACAAGAGGTAATAAGAGATCTGGGGACTCAGGTAGATAGTAATCTCTCCTTTGATAATCATATTGCCAAAGTAGTTAGGAAATCCTTCTATGTAGCCCATCTAATTACTAAAGGGTTCCAGCTAGAAATAAAGAGGTTATAGTGCCCCTCTACTCGTCACTCATCAGACCCATTGTAGAGTACAATGCCCCATTTGGGATGTACCTCACAAGACACTACCTACAGCTGGAAAGACCACAAAAGTACCTCACCAAGAGGATTACTGGCCTCAAACATATGTCCTATGCAGCCCGACTGGAAAAACTCCAGCTGTACTCTGTGGCATATCGCTTACTCAGAGGTGATCTCTGCCTGACTTACATGTCCAACTCAAAATTGATGGAAATGCTCCACCTAAAGAAATCCAAGTCACTGCGAGCCACTCGCTTTAGTGAGCTAAACTTCGCCACAACAATAAATAGAACATGCTGGAGAGATAGATTCCTGTCACAGAGACTCCCCATGCTTTGGAACAAAATTCCTAACTACATTAGGCAGAGCCCCTCACTAACACTCTTCAAAAGAAACCTTGATGAGTGGATGGGTAACAGAAAATACACCCCTGGGATCACTTCATTGGCTCTTCTTGACAGAGGCTCAGTTAATTAATCAATGGGGCGGCGAAAGCTGACACACTCTGGCTAGGCTTATAAATGCCCTCAGACAGATAGCCTAGTACCTACCTATGAATCTATAAACCTAAATGTTTACAATAGTAATGGATGTTTATGAACAATTACCTCACTGACAGGCATATTTGCTCTCTGCAGTCACTGGCATGCATTATAATTTCATATTCTTCTTTGCCATTGATCTGAATAGTTTTACCAAGTTTAGTAATGCAGTTAGAGGATTCATAAGTGCCAGCTTACTTATCTAAGTAGAAACATTTGCTATTACTAAACTCACTGATTGGTCTGTTTCTGGAGATATAGTACCCTTTATGACAGCACAGAGTCATTTATTCTATTCATCTGTTGTGGGACCTAGGGCAATCAGAATAAAAAAAAAATGGCTGAACGTATTTGTGCTCCCCTCCTGTACCTCTGTCAAATAATATAATAATCACTTATCCAGCTTCAGTGATACATAATTATTAAGCCTTGACTATGACCCAGGCATCTTGAGTTCAAATGGTGGCTTAAACAGCTGACATACCTGCTGGTGGATGATGGGTACACCCATTATGATAGGGAAGGTGTGGCAGACCAGGCCATCCAATGCTGCAGTCCTTTGGTGGAGGAGTAGATATACAAATCATGCCCTTTTTTAGGACAGTTCATGGTTACCTCACCAGTCACAGCTTAATGATCATAGCTTTCATACCAGCTGTGTAGAATTAAGCAAATGGGGAAGATATTGAGGGCTCTGGGGTGATGGAGATAACACATACACACTCTGCTCAAGACTGGAGCTAGATTTGTAGGAAAAGCCCACATACTTGGGTTGCCAGTGAGGGAACAAACAACCGCTATGGCTGCCTGAATGATGGCTTCACTGGACAGCTGTTGTCCCTGTGTTTCTTAGTGGACCTTCACCGTGAGGGAATGGATAGGCTAAGATCCAGCAGTGGAGGCCCAGTGGGTAGCTGGATGTGTAGCAAAACAAATCTAGGCAAATAAATATATAATCAGTTCTTGCATTGCAGCATCTTGGGAGTAAAGAGAACTCTCCCTGTAATGCTCATAGATAAAGGAACTTGACCATATGGCCTTTCACTGAATCATCTACCAATGTGTTTTGTTTTTAGTAGTGTGGCATTTACAGGTATGCCCCCAAAATCCTAATTTGACCTAAAGAACATAAAGCTAAGAAAAACACAGTGAATAACCATCCCCATATAGTTACATTTCAACTGATGTATATACTATATTATTTCCTTTTCTACAACTTCATAGTATTGTAATTTTATGTCTGCATACTGAGCATGAGCCAGCTGTTGCTAGTTCATTGTTGCTGTTTTTATGTGCTATATCCCTACTTCAAAATCCCATATACTGTAGAAATAAACCTTAATCAGAGGTGTACCTGGCTCAGCCAGTGCTTGGAGTCATTCCTCTATCTGGTGCCCTTTAACTTTTAGGAGCCAATAAAACAGAGATGATAAGATGTGTGATCTTACCTGCTGCTCCACAAATGCAGGAAACAATCAGGTCCTGTTTCTGTACCCCACCCCTGCCTCTCCTTCCACAGCTAAGAGTAAAAAACAAAAAGGAACCAAGCTCTTCTCTTCCCTTAAACTATAGGAAACTGCTTGCCACATTTAAGACAACTAGTTGCTAAAGTTTATGCATAAGAAACACACAGCACTAAATGGCTTGAATTATTAAAAAAAAGTTGGCTTAAATTGTAGCAAGTAGATGTTACTGGTAACACTGGTAACAAGGGGGTTTTGCACATGCGATCATCTTGCACCTCTACCCTAAGGTTTTAAGGTTGAAACTATTGATAATATATTCCAAAAAGCAGCACATTGATCACAACATTACTTCTGTAAGACCTTGTGAAGATATGTATTTCAGTTATTTCAATGAATCCTTTAGTCAAGACTTCTCAGGCATTTAGATATCCTCACATGGTAGACTTCTGATGTACTTCGGTTATTTCAATGAATCCTTAAGTCTAGACTGCTCAGGCATTTAGGTATACTTCACATGGTAGACTTCTGTTTGGCTGGTCAGTGGCTTTTGGCTCATGACAATGACACCATTTTAATAACTATCTTGGTAGAACTACAATTAGTAATTGCATATGTCTGTACAGGTTTTAGTGCTGCATCCAGACAGCAACTGTTTCTAGGGTTCAGTTCCCACCTGGCATGACTTCTGTGTAGAGGTTATACATCCTCCCTGTATTTGCATGCATTTTCACCAAATGCTGTGCTATTCTTCTGCATGTCCAATATATGGCTTACCTGAAATGATGACCTATAAATTGCATGACAGTGTGTCCTGTGCATGATTGACTGACTTTGCATGCTTGTGAATATATGTTATGCATATATGGCAGTTCAACAAAATTTACTTTGTTTGACTCCATATCATAGAAAAAGGAATAACGTATAAAAGACAGTTAAAAAGTGTTTTTGCAAGGGCCAAGCCTGCCCCTACATCTTCAACATGGTGGGCTGAATCTCCCATACACACACAAATACACACACACACACTCACACACACACACACACACACACACACACACACACACACACACACACACAGACGTGTGTGTGTGTGTGTGTGTGTGTGTGTGTGTGTGTGTGTGTGTGTGTATTAAGTCCAAGATGCACAATACCTAGGAGAAGGAGAACCTCCTATACTCCTTTATTCTACAATCTCACTGCTGATAGTGCTCTTCCACACTGTTCATCTTTTGATGTGTACATCAGTTGAATAACCTTCCTTTGACTTGTCATTTGCTGATATAGGGGGAATGGATGCGCATGTGTGTGCGTTTCTGTGTTTGTGTGCATGTTTGTGGGTATGTATTTATAAACGTGTGTGTGTGTGTGTGTGTGTGTGTGTGTGTGTGTGTGTGTGTGTATATATATATATATATATATATATATATATATACATATATATAGACATATATATATATATATATATATATATATATATATATATATATATATATGTAAAGGCTTTCCATAAAAATTTTGAAGGCTGGTGTTGGAAAATCGTGTGGCTGAAAGTAAGTTTTCAAAGTTTCACAATGCCAAACTGGAATAATACAAAATCATAACAATGAAAGTAAAGCTTGATTCATTATTATGAGTTCAACATCATGAATGGAGTTCACAGTATAGTGAAGATCGGGGAATTTACCCTTTTCTTCACTGTAGTGCATTCTTGGAGGCTGGTATATATAATTTGCAGGGGATATAGGGGTGCAGGGAGGCTTGCTCCCCTGTTAAAACATAAAAGGACATACAAACTTTCGAAACCAGAAGTCTGGTATGTCAAATGTTTCTGACATTTGACATTTAGGCTAGAATTTGATTTTGTTTTTGACATTGTAGTTAGGACTTTTGCTTAAAAAATGTTTTTCCTTCGATATTTTGTTGGTAAACCATATATTACACACACACATACATATACATATATATATATATATATATATATATATATATATATATATATATATATATATGTGTGTGTGTGTGTGTGTGTGTGTGTGTATGTATTAACACATGCGCACACACACACACACACACACACACACACACACACACACACACACACACACACACACACACCTATCCAGGAGCTATATTGAAAAGTCAGATTTCACTAATTTGTCCTTTCAGTATATTGACCCAACTACTTAAATCAACAAAAAAGGCAAAGAAACAGAAAAGCAATCGAGGGATTGATCAAGTAGTTAAAGATGTGAGGGGAGGCCCTTTTCTTTGAAATTGGAGTTGCTAGAATTAACCTGCCAACTTAGATGCCAGGCTTATGTGTTACCTGGGCTTAATGACATCTGTTCTTTGGTTAGTGTGTTGAAACTTAAAAGTTTGTTGAGATGAGGAATCGGTTTTAACACACTTGTGGTCATTATATTTCACGATTTTAATATTGTTCAGGGATTTGTGATGGCTAGTATTTTTAAACTATTGTTCATCTATTTTTCTAATTGTTTTTAATGTTATTTTGTTATGCACACTTATTTGTGAAATTACTTGTGAAATTGTATTTTTCATGTTTACAGTAATAGTTTTTATAATAGTTGTTTATATCAGGAAGCATCAACAACAACAAAAAAATGTTTTTATGTGAATGTTTTTGTTTTATACCATGATCTGCTTTCTATGATGAATCATATGACCTACTTCTCTTATGAATCATATGATCTGTTTTCAGAGTAACATGTGACTATTTCTTACATCACATGATTGTTTAGGCAAAGTATTTAACGGTCCATTGCACTTTTGAATTTTGTCTGAAGAAGTCTGGTAACATACCTAACAAAACCGCTTACTTTATTTGTCATTAACGTGCCAATTGTTTTTCTGTTTCTTTGCCTTTTGGAGGCTGAGGAAGCTGTGAGTGGGCCTAGATGCAGCAAACGTATTTGCAACCAAAATAACAATTAAAATAACCAAAATAATGAAGGAAATGGGGGGCAATGGGTAAATCGTTCAAATTTTCAACAGAAGTCCAACCAGGATTTTCGTCAGAATGGGAGGAACAACAATTGGCACAAGAATCAATGGAACTGGGGAAAGACGAGGAGATGAATGACTATTGTGGTATTACACCAGATAACTTAATTGAGAACCTTGAAGGTGAGACTTGTGTTAACATCATTAAAAACATGGAGGGGGATTTCAACATTTTTAATTGTTCTGTTTGAATGTGGATGTCGCCTAGGCTGATACTTTAGCCAAAGGTTTGACTTTTGTGCCATCTCAATGTGAGGATTTAGCTAGGACTTTAATTGATCTGAAGTTATTCACTCGTAAACTGAATTTGCAATATTTACTAAGAGATGTACCTTTCAATTCATCTGAGTTCAGGGTAGCAAGTGTGTTTAATCCACCGCTGATTCCTGTTATTTCCTTATTTGAACAAATTTGTGAGGTGGATGTTAGAAACATGTTTTCTTTGGTGAATTCCAGTTTTAAGGACTTAAGTAATTTTTCTTTGAATGATTGGAAAGGTTTGCAGTTGTTAAAAACAAGTGAAGTGCGCATTATGAAACTGGACAAGGAGGGTGGGCTTGTGTTCATGGAAACAGAATATAGTAGTAAAATGCTTGAAATGTTATCCAATGCCAACAACTATGTGCTTGTTTTTTTGAATGAATTGAATATAGCTTATAACAGGTTAAAATTTTATGTGAATGATTTGTTTATTGAATCTAGATTTAATATTGATATATATAATTATTTTTCCATGCCAGCTCCGCAAATTCCAATAATATTGGGAATCCCGAAAATACATAAAGATGTGACTAATCCACCTTTGAGGCCTATTGTGAATAGTAGGAACTCTATCACATACCGTCTGGCCAAATACGTGGCTAGTTGTTTAAAAAAATATGTTGACATGGAACCCCAAATATGTAGAGACTCTTGTTCCTAGAGAATGTTAATAATTTGGTATATGACAAGGAATTTATCTTAATAATGACAGACATGAAAGATCTATATACCACAGTTCCCCATGATGTTGGGGTTGAGTGGGTCTGTTCGATGTTAAAATTCAGAAATGTGACCAGTAAGGAGATTTTGTTATTAGAAGAATTATTAAATACATACACATACATAGACGATTTGGTTTTCATTATTAAATGTCCCTTTGACAAATATTCCACTTTCTTAGCAAAACTAAATGCAAGTTGTGACTTTTTGAAATTTACTTTAAGTGGTTACTGTAACAAGGTAAACTACTTGGATGTGAGTTTGGAATGGAATTCCATAGATAAGTACTTTTCTAGTAGAATTTTCAGAAAAGTTACATATGTTAATAATTATCTACACTTCAGTAGTAATCATCCCTTATACATGAAAAGAAATGTTCCTAAGGGTCAATATATAAGAGCATCTCGTATGACCACTGACGACAATTTATTTTTTGAAGAGTTTAATTTTATTAGTGAATTATTTTTATGTAAAGGGTATCCACTGTCTTTACTTCAAGAAGTCAGTACTGACATCAAAAATAGGAGAGAGTTGGAGTTTCCCCCTTTTATAAAAAGGAGCTTTGTGTTAAGAACACTACAGGTCAGTCCATTTCCACTTCATTTTTAACAGCACCTAAATATATTATTAATATGATGATAGTAATAAAATTAAGTCAGTATCAGTAGTAACTAATAACTGGAAGATTATTTCTGGTAATAGTGAACCACATACTATTCTAGGTAACAACCCTATTTTTGTTTATAAGAAATCTTAACACTATCAAGAGTTTGTTAGAGAAAAATTAGACTTTGTTATCTATGCCTGAGACTAATAAGCCTAGGGCTATGTTTAAATGTTTTTGTTGTAATGTTTGCAGATATATTTATGAAGGACCTTTCAATAATTTGCCTCATTTAGATCATACTATTAGTGTACCTAGGAGGTTTAATTGTAATTCCACCAATGTGGTATATATTGCCTTATGTTCAGGTTGCACTGCATTCTACGTAGGTATGACTACTAGGAACTTAAGTAAACGTATTAAAGAGCATTACTACGTTATTAAGATCAAGGATGACAAGAATGCCTTATTTAAACATTCTGTAGAATGTAGTTCATACAAACAAAATCACCTTTAGTGTTTTAGCACACACTGATGTTGATTTAAAGGGTGGTAATTTAAGAAATAGAGTCGAAAGGAAAGATTCACTATGGCAGCTTAGACTGGGGTCTGATATTCCCCCAGGTCTAAATGAATTATTAAACATTAAAAGTTTTTAACAGACTGTAGATAAGAAGCATGCATATGTTTATATATATATATATATATATATATATATATATATATATATATATATATATATATATATATATATATATATAAATATATATACTTTTGTGTATATAACATTTTTTACATAATTGTTGATTTTATTTTTATTTCATCTTGACATTCTGACATTATAGTTGATATATTTAATATGTTTATAATTTAATTGTATTAAATGATTGATTTATTGTATTAATTGGTTGATTAATTATTCAATTATGATTGTGGGTGGGACATGATTTTTTGTATATAAGTGTTTACAAAGTTTGTACATTTATATTTCTGAAGAAGTCTTTTAGACGAAAGCATTGAGTAAAGGCTTTTTACGCTAATTCCTGGTTGGTGTCTTCCTCTGGTGCTTCAGTGTTTTGGATTTATTTAATTATTAAATATTATTTTAACTAACAATTATTTTTTGTTTGAAGGAAACTACTTCCTTCAAAAGAAGGAGGTAGCTATGGGCTCCCCTTGTAGGGCCAGCTTTGCGAATTTGGTCATGGTATTTTGGGAAAGACAGTTTGTTTTGACTAACAACTTGTTTTCAGGCATGGTAAAATTTTATATGCGCTTTTCCGATGACATTTTTGTTTTATTCCATGGTGAGGAAACACAGGCTAAATAATTTTTGCAGTTTTTAAATGACTCCTCCCAATTTTTAAACTTCACTCATTCATTTAGTAAAGATTCAATTTCCTATTTGGACACTGAATTCATGAAGGATCATGTTAATAAAGGGTATAAAGCTAGAATTTTCAGAAAAGCAACATATTCAAATTCTTTCTTACACTATTCCAGTGCCCACCCGATTCAATAAAAGAGGTCAATGGTGAAGGGTCAGCTTGTGCAGGCAGCTAGAATGGTTTGTGCACAGACTGACTTTTTGATTGAATGTGACCTCTTGGTCAACATGTTTTTAAAATGGGGATACCCCTTAGAGTTATTGGATGAATTAAGGCAAGAAATGGTTTTAAAATAGACACAAGGCTTTTATAAAGCAATTTTACATGATCCAGCTTGCCCCCAAGTACCATATGGCCAACATGAGCATACAAAGCACACAGTAGATACATCCATTGCTAGTGCTCCTTTGTTTATTACAGCTTACAGTATGGATGCCCTTGGAATTTAACAGATTATCATGAAGAATTGGGGTCTTCTTACATCGGATGTGGCCTTTTATGGACTAGAGAATTTTAAACCTACATTTGATTTCAAAAGGGGTCAAAATTAAAAAAAAAATGTTGGAATTTGATGGTAGACCTCGCCCCGGAATAAAAGGGATGTTCAAATGTGAAGCATGCCCTTATTGTAGACATACTGAAGTGGGCAATACTTTTGTGATAAGGGATTGAAGATATGAGACAAAAGGCAGGTTTAACTGCAATTCTTGCAGTGTGATTTATTTAGCTAAATGTCAAGCCTGCCCATGTTTTTATATTGGTAAGATGGATTGAAAGTTCAAAGAACAGTTATATGAACATATTTACAGTATAAGTAAAGGGAAGACCGAGAATGCCTTAGCCAACCATGTTATCTTGCACCCAGGTCACTCCTTTGTTTTTCGAGTGATTGATCAAGTAGTTACAGATGTGAGGGGAGGGCCCTTTTCTTTGAAATTGGAGTTGCTAGAATTAAACTGGCAACTTAGATGCCAGGCTTATGAGTTACCTGGGCTTAATGACATCTGTCCCTTGGTTAGTGTGTTGAAACTTAAAAGTTTGTTAAGATGAAGAATTGTTTTTCACCATCACTTGTGGTCATTATATTTCGCAATGTTAATATTGTTCAGGGATTTGTGATGGCTAGTATTTTTAACTAGTGTTCATCTATTTTTCTAATTGTTTTTAATGTTATTTTTATGCACACTTATTTGTGAAATTACATGTGAAATTGTAGTTTTCATGTTTACAGTAATAGTTTTTTATAATAGTTGTTTATATCAAGAAGCATCAACAACAACAAAAAAAAATGTTTTCGTTTATGTGAATGTTTTTGTTTTATACCATGATCTGCTTTCTATGATGAATCATATGACCTACTTCTCTTATGAATCATATGATCTATTTTCAGAGTAACATGTGACTATTTCTTACAGCACATGATTGTTTAGGCAAAGTATTTAATGGCCCATAATACTTTTGAATTTTGTCTGAAGATGTTTGGTAACATACCTAACAAAAGTGCTTTCTTTGTCATTAAAGTGCTGATTGTTTTTCTGTTTCTTTGCCTTTTTTGTTGATTTAAGTAGTTGGTTTATTTTTTTGTGAGTTTTATAATATACGGACCCATTAATCAAACACTACAACAAACGGAAAATAAACTTAAAAAAAGGAAACAGTGTTCTTGTAGGGGGCAGGAACCCCACATTCCCCACTAATAGGTTCATAGGTTCATAGGTAAGTACTAGGCTATCTGCCCAAGGGCATTTATAAGCCTAGCCAGAATGTGTTGGCTTTCGCCACCCCCTTAGATTAGTTCCCTGTGCCACTGTCCAGCAGAGCCACTGCAGTGATCCCCGGGGGTAAATTTTCTGTTTCCCATCATCTAGTCAAGGTTTCTCTTGAAGAGTGTTAGAGAGGGGCTCTGCCTGATGTATAATGGAATCCTGTTCCAAAGCATGAGGAGTCTCTGTGATAGGAATCTATCCCTCCAGCATGTCCTATTTATCGTTGTGGTGAGGTTTATATCTCTACAGCGTGTGGCTCTCCGGGATTTGTTTTTTTTTAGGTGGAGCATGTCCATCAATTCTGGGTTGGACATGGCCTTGTATGTCAGGCAGAGATCACCTCTGAGTAAGCGGTATGCAACCGAGTACAGCTGGAGTTTCTTGAGTCGGGCTGCATAGGGCATCTGTTTGAGGCCAGTAATCCTCTTGGTGAGGTACTTTTGTGGTCTTTCCAGCTGTTGCAGGTGTCTTGTAAGGTACATCCCAAATGGGGTGTTGTATTCTATGATGGGTCTAATGAGTGATGAGTAGAGAGGCACAATAACCTATTTTGTTCTAGATGCAAACCATTTTGTAATTAGGTGGGCCACATAGAAGGATTTTCTAACCACCTTGGCAATATGATTA
The DNA here is from genome assembly GCF_019279795.1 of Protopterus annectens. NCBI lineage: Eukaryota > Metazoa > Chordata > Ceratodontiformes > Protopteridae > Protopterus > Protopterus annectens. Next base: position 377,434,081 of record NC_056738.1, on the reverse strand, counting down.
TCAAAGGAGAGATTACTATCTACTTGGGTCCCCAGATCCCTTATTACATTTTATGTATTTAGGGGACTACCACCTATGTGGTAGTTCACAGGGACTTTGTTTTTTCCAAAGGGGATGATTATGCACTTTTTTGGTATTTAGCTTGAAGCCATGATTTTGATACCAGGTACCCGTCTCAGTGAGACCCATCTGGAGGGTGTCTGTATCACCTGGAGAATCAATTATGGCCCCTAGTTTGCAGTCATCTGCGAACTTGGTCAGCCATAGTCCTCCTATGCTTGCCTGTACCTCTGAGAAGTATATATCGAACAGGATGGGTCCTAGGACTGAGTCCTGGGGGATGCCACTTGTAACAAGTTTAGAGTTGGACGTAGAGCCTGCAACTCTCACCATGTGGGTTCTATCCATGAGCCAGTTGGCAATCCATCTTTTGACATAGGGGTTTATGTTCAAGCTGGTGAGCTTGTCTATAATACTAGAATGGGGAATGGTGTCAAAAGCCTTTGCAAGGTCTAGGTAGGCTGTGTGGACCTCCTTTCGTCTAATCCCTTGGTAACCGTCTCAAAGAAGTCCACCAGGTTTAGGAGGCATGATCTGCCCTTAACAAAGCCAAATTGGGTAGGGTCCAAGGTTTGGAGGTTCCCAGTGTCTCTGTTAATGAGTTCCATGATGATGCGTTCCATAGCCTTGCAGACCAGGCTAGTCAGGCTTATAGTTCCCGGGGTCTGGTGTGGCTCCACCTTTGTGGAGCGGGATAACTGTTGCTGTGCACCACTCTGTGGGTATGTAGCCTGTAGAGGGGCTGAGTTTGAACAGTGTGTTTAGGTGAGGGGTTAGTTCATTTTGGAGCTCTTGTAAGACACAGCCTGGGACACCATCCGGTCCCATTGAAGCTGTGTTTTTGGCTTTGGATTGGGCTGTTTTAACCTGTGTGTTGGTGATTGACGGGGCCCTACATTCTTCTGGTATGGTTATGGGCCCTTTAGGGAGTGAGAGGGGGGTGAAGTTGGCACTAAACTTGTCTGCCAGAATGTTGGCAATATCAGTTGGTTCAGTGTATTTTGTGCCATTCTGCATACAGAGCAGATCTGAGAGTTTCCATTTAGGTTCTTGACATAGCTAAAGAATGCTTTGTGGTTATCTTTGGAGTCACTGGCAATTTTTCTTTTGAAACTAGCCTTGGATGATTTAATGAGGGATCGTAGTTTCTTGCTGATACTTATCAGGGATGTCTTTCCTTCTTGGGATTTTACTCTTTTCTGTACTAGTTTCCTCCTTCTGTTGTATAGCTTGTTTATGACAGGGGTCCACCAGACTGGTTTCCTCTTCTTGGAGGAGTGAGTCTTGGTTTTACTTGGAATAGCACAATCCATGCATTCCTGCAGATGCTCATAGAGTGCCTTTGTAAAGGTTTCAGCAGCTTGGACAGCATTGTCCTTTAGCATGGGGGCTGTAAACCTTTCCACCTCGGTCTTAAGTAACGTGGTTTGCTTTTGAAAAGTTTTTCATGGTGGTTTCCTTGATTAGGGGTGGGGGCGGAATGAGGCTATCCAGAGTGATTAGTCTATGGTCTTGTCTAACCAGTGAGGGGTTGACCTCCTGTGTGGAACACCGGTCGCTCATGTTGGTGATGACCAGGTCCAAAATGTTGTTCCCTCTGGTGGGGTTGTTGACCAGTTGATCCAGGGCATTCGAGTTTATAAATGCTAGAAAGCGTTGGGCAAGGGAGTTAGTACTTGAGTAGTTCTCCCAGTTTATGTTTGGGTAATTGAAATCACCCAGTATTAGGGTGTTTGGTAGGACCTTCATATTTCCCAGTGTCTCCAGAAATGCGGAATGGGGGTCCTGGGCCATGGTGGGTGATCTGCAGCAAGCTACAATTTGGATTGCAGTTTTGCCCATTGTTAGTTGCACATGGATGATCTCTGATGCATTGTGCTGTGCCACTAACCTGGAGGTGTGGGTATCCTTGATGAATATGGATACACCCCCGCCTTTTGTGTTTCAGTCCTGGTTCTGTGGCTGAAAGGTATGGTATGAGTTATAGCCTAGTAGTGCTGGGGTGCTCTCAGGAGCCTTAAACCGGGTTTCTGCTACTGCACAGATGTCGATGTTCTCCATAATGAGGAGTCCCTCGAGTGTGTGAATTTTGAGGTTTAGACTTCTGGCGTTGAGTAGCATTATCCACAGTTTTTGGTTACTTGTGCTATTTATGGTGGTGGGTTTATCTTTTGAGCCCACACACACACACACACACACACACACACACACACACACACACACACACACACACACACACACACACACACACACACACGCACACACACACACACATTCACACTCACGAAGGCAAACATATATATATATATATATATATATATATATATATATATATATATATATATATATATATAAAATAAGCCATAACTTTTCATCAGTGTTTGTTTCCATATATGGAATCATAACTTTTCATTAATGTGTGTTTTCATAGATGGTAGTAAAGCCATTAAAGCTGATTGAAAATCAGCTGTTAGAAAAATATGAACGTTTTAGAAACAGATCATGGGGATCAAGGAATACACCTTTTTCCCGCTGTTGTGCGATCTTGAAGTTGACATATATAATTAGCAGGGGGTGTGGGATTCTTTTACTTGTTTTTTGATCATTTGCAGATTGATGATTTTGCATTTTGATGGGCAGTGTTCGATCATTTCTGGATTCATGATTTGCTGTTTCAACAAGAAGTTATGATTCCACATATAGATAGATAGATAGATAGATAGATAGATAGATAGATAGATAGATAGATAGATAGATATAGGTAGATAGATATAGATATTGATATTGATACAGATACAGATATAGTAGCGTGAGTATAAGTTGATTTTACCTAAAATTGACCTCTGTATTGTCAACACACTTTGCTTGACTATACAGATTGTCACTAGTTCTGGGATATGCCCTTTCCTCAGGGATTGTGCAGTCTTAGAGTTGGAATAAATAGGTAGTAAGTGGTGCAGACGGGGCAAAAAAGACTGATTTATTAATTGTGTGTTCCTAAGATTAGCTATAACAGTAGTGTGCTAACATTTGTTTGCTGATGTTAAGTGTGGCGACGTTAGGGATTTTGACATTGCAGCCATTTGAAGGTTCCTAGCAGATCCATTTATAGCCACACACCCATATACACATACACACATAGACAAACAAATGCATACACACACAGAAACACACACACTGTCACATGCTGACATCATTGCCAGTATTAGTTTCTCTGCTTTGTCCTCTCCAAATGCTGGAATAGGCTCAACCCCACCAGATAATGGGAGAATTAATGAATAATTCACATAAATTTAATAGGAAATAACATTCAGTAGATATATCTCTTTATTCAAATGATGGAACAGGATGTGGGTTAATTAGTTTTTTTACAGCAACTGCAATTTGATCAGACTTATTTTAGATAGCACCGTTTAAACAATGAAGACCTTTGCACAGGTTAATTGCAACCTTAGATTCATTTTTCATTCATAATAGAGATCAGCAAAAGGTTCTCTGGTTTGATTTTTGACTGGGGTATCTTCTGTGAGGAGACTTTTTGTTCCCTCCTGTGTTCCCGTGGGTTTTCTCTGGGTGCTCCAGTTTCCTCCCATGCTCCAAGACATTCAGTACGGATATTAAATAGTTTAAAGTGCCCACTGATTTAATTGTGTATAAGTATGTGTGTTATGAAAGAACAACTGTGGCAGGGCTAGCCATCCTGCGGTGTGAACGTTGGCTGTAGATGATTGTCACTGTTGAAGTGACACCCTGACCTACGTGCAGAAATGGAAAAAATGGTTGTTGATGGACGGATGGATTGATTGATGGATTTTGTGGTATTAATGGGCTTAATCTATGTGTGTTTGGTAGATGCAAAGCTGACAACCCTTGTGTCATAGACTAGTTTATTAGTGCTGCTTTTTTAATACTTATTGACAGACTGAATTAAAAAGCTTAAAAAGTTACATACATAAGAAATGCTATAACAGAGAAAACCTGACTTTTGTGAATGTGTAAAAAATGAAAATCATAACGGTCCTTTCTTACTGCAAGGAATAGAGGATACCTCACAAATAAAATCATTCAATTTTCTTTTCATAGTTGTATTTTTAAGTAAACAAAGTACAATATATAACAACAGATAACTTGAATTTGTTGACTAAGCCTGTGTTATGACAGAAGTCTCAGTTCAAATTTCTTGAAGAGAGAAATGCTCTGGATCCCTGGCATAAAGGGTTTCAATTCAGATTCTTGACATTTTGTCAGTTGAAACTGCAATATTGGGAATTAATTCTCAGACACATTTGAAAAGTCTCCGTTTCATGCCAAAATAAGCAGTTCTCTGTGTCATAGTACAGGTATCAATCATATTCTACATAATTTTAAGACTATTAACGGTAAAAATATTTCAGCATTTTTCTGCATGAATTTGCTTAGATTTATTTGCCATCGATGGTCTTGAAACAGGTTTTATGTTTGTAGCACAGTATTTTTCCACACATTTCTTCCGTTTTGCTAAATAACATCATTATGCACTTAATCCAACATTTCCTCTCTACATGATGTATTCTCATTCTACCCTTTGCTCTGTAGTAGTCTCATTAATTAAATTATTCCCCAGTAGTACTTCCCACTCACCGCTCCTTATATTTCATTACAACCACTGTGTCCAAGAGGCACTACTTCATCAAAGGGCATGTTTTATTGAAGTAACAAATCTTATATAGCGGGAGGCCAAAGCAAGCTGCTGTTAACCCCTTAACTGCCACCTTCACATTGTAGAATAATATCACCCCTGGGTCTTACATTGTTTTAAAGTAAAAAAAATACTTGTTGCTTTTGCTTCATAATTCATTATAGTATGAAACGTCTTTCAGCTTTCATGGAAACGTGGTAATAAAATATGTATTTATGCTGCTGTGCAGCTTCATTGATATGTATTTATGCTTCATGGAGACACTACATTATAGCATTTGAGTGCATATTCACCCAATATGTATTTGCAGTTTTTAATTCAATTTATTTTTTTTTCCCTTGATTCTACTGCTACTGTCCTTTTAGTGTGCTGCTGAAGCTTTTCCTTTCTTGTTTCAGGCATGACAGATGCTTTCAGTCTGCCTTCTGTTAGTCTGAAATACAATGCCCTTATGTCTGTCTCAAGAATTGTTCATACAAAGGGCTGTGATGCAGTTTATCATACTGTCAGTTTTCTAACAGATATTTCCCCATTGTATTGACTCATCCACATTCACTGTTCAAACACTTGCTTATGCATGTTTCTGTACATCTCTTTGTCTCAAGGAAATTTCCTACTTGGACTTTGCTGACTCTTTGGCTAAGAAAAAAACTCTCCTTGTTCTGTTGGGACAAGGTGGGAAAATACAGTGGAAAGCTATAAAAAGGAAGGAGGTACAGGCTATCCACTGGCAAACGTCAGTGATGGATTTCTGAGGCTCAGAGATGGTTTCACACTCAATGAGAAGATGAAGAAGGAGGAAGAAGGGATATGGAGTCCCTGATGGAGAAAGTGGAGGAGAAGATAAAAATAAAATCAATTTCATCTCATCTGGGGTCAGTTCGAAGTGTGGTGTCTACAACAGGGGATGGAGTGGGGTTAGTGTGAGACAACACTGGGATCCTGTTAATAGATCGACAGCAGTTTCACCAAAAGCCTTTCACCAAGAATGGAGAATACCCCTTTCTTTACTGTTGTGTGACCTTGTATTAGGCATATTTAAGTCTGAGGGTGTGTGGAAACACTGACACAGATGGCAAATGACATGTGGGAGCCAGAATGGAATAGCTTGCAAGTTCTTTAAGCTGTACAATTCAGGGCACTTTTGTAGGTTTGTCTGTTTTGCTGATGAAGACAGATTAAACAAACACCGATAACTTTATCTCAGTTCAGTCTTGGGGTGGTGACATGGTGATTACAGTGCATGCGGAAATGGAAGGGCAATATAAGGAGAAAATGCAGGTGGATGACTGTGCTTGTCTGAGCCGACATCAAATGAAAACCAATGTGTCGACGGTGGAACATCAAAGTATTACTCACAGAGAGCAGCATGCAATTGTTAGGAAGTTTCTGGTGGCTCTCAGCAACTGTGCACTGCCTATCAGAGCATGGTGAAGAGGAAATCAAGTTATTTCCAGATACTGAAAAAGATGAGGGAGGGAAGACGAATAGTGTGCTATCAAGAGCACAGTAAATGTTGTCACTTGCCTGAACCATGTTCCTAACTCAATTTATTTTTTTCTTGTTTCCTACTGCTACTATGAATTTAGAAGGCTACTGAAGTGTCACCTTTCTTGTGTTAAAATGGCATGCATTACAGAATCTTTCGGTCTGCTGCTTCTTGACCTGAAATACAATGCCCTTATGTCTGTCTGAAGCATTTTTCATACAAAGGGTTGTGATGCAGTACATCATACTGTCAGTTTGATAATAGATATTTATCTTACTTGTACATATTTCTGAATGCCTCTTTGTATAATTCTGCTGATCACTGATCTTTTGTATCTCCACTCCAACCACTTGTCTGTCTCCATGTTATCTCTACAGCTGCCCCTTTGTTCCCGTGTTCAGCTTAGTCTCTTTCATCTTGCACCTTTTTCATTCCCTGTACCGATACTCACCAATACATCATGCTACACTAGTTTATCTAACCACAGCTTCCTTCTTCTGCCATTATCTCATTATTCAGTTTAAGTATGCCTCTATATGGTAGTCTTTCTATTTATTTATTTTTATATGTGTTTATCTGCCTGCCTGGTTATCTATCTGCCTATCTTACCTACCCATTTTCTATCTAATCTCTCTCTGTCTATCTCCTGCCTGTTTCTCTTTTTATCTACCTATCTTCCACCTGTCTTTCTGTCTATATCTCATTGTATCTATGTGAGCATCTATCTATCCATCCATCCACGTATCCATCTAGCTATCTGTCTAATATATCTCTACTTCATTATCATTTTAGTGCCTACCAATATGTCAAAAATTAAACAGATTATTACAGGAAACTACAGTTTTATAAATAGTTATTAGAAGAAATACAAGTTATGGTGAATACGTATTCTGACCTAAAATGCCAAAGTCTGTGAAATACTGTTTTTCTGTTCTCCAACCACTTAGATGCATAGAAACAGCAGTACCTGACTGAACTAAACCTAGGTCCAGCCAGAAAAACAAGTCACCCTTTTGGTCCCCCTGGCATAAATAGACTATACTTATTTATTTAACATTTGTTTACTGGGAAAGTCCGACTTGGAGTGAGCCAATTTTCAGCAGAGACCTGTGGAGATATGCTCCAGATGCATGTCTTTGTAACATGGGAGGAAACCAGAGCACCCGGAGGAAAACCACATGTGTGCAGGGAGGGCATACAGACTCCGCACAGAAGGCACTCCAGCTGAGAATCGAACTGGAGAACCTTTTGCTGTGAGGCAACAATGCAAACCGCTGTACCACTGCACCATTCATGTCAATATACACAACAGAAGGAAGAAACTCGTGTCTAGAAGTAACTGGAAGGGAGCACAGCAGAGAAAACAAATCCCTCATTAGACTCATTAGGCAAATCAGGGAACTAGTCAAGTCTTCAAAAGCTAAATACAAGACTAAAATAGCCTACTAGACAAAGGACAACTACAAAGCATTTTTTTAGTTATGTCCAAAATCTTAAGGGAAACACTCAGTGTGCTGAGTTGGCTGTAGAAGGCACTACCTATACTCAGACAGAAGAAATAGCAAACCTGCTGGCCAATAAATTCAGCTCAAATTTCACTCCCCTCCTTTCATGTCTGGTCACTCTGCTTAAAATACCCCCTACCATCCCTTTGCCTGTCATCACAAAAGAACAGGACATCACTGCACTCTCTAAAGCTAGAAACATGGCTGCAATGGTCCCTGACAGAATTCCAGGGTGCCTCTTAAATAGCTTGAAACATGACCCAGCAAACCCACTCAGATCTCTATTTAACCACAATCTCCAGACAGTGTTTGTCCAAGTAGAGTGGAGGGCAGCAGCAGTCAACCTTTGCACAAGAGGGGACCATCAACTGATCCACAAAAGTAATAGGTTCATAGGTTCATAGGTTGATACTAGGCTATCTGCCCTAGGGCATTTATAAGCCTAGCCAGAGTGTGTTTGGCTTTCGCCACCCTTTTAGATTAGTTGACTGTGCCTCTGTATAGTAGGTCACAGAAGATAGCCCTTTTAAGGTTAGTTTACTGTGCCTCTGTCCAGTAGGGACACAGAAGAGATCCCAGGGGTAAACCTATGATCTCCCATCCACTCGTCAAGATTTCTCTTGAAGAGGGTCATTGAGGGGCTCTGCCTAACATGGATTGGGATTTTGTTCCAGAGTGAGAGGAACCTCTGGGATATGAATCTGTCCCTACAGCATGTCCTATTTATTTCTGTGCTGAGGTTTAAGTCCCTGGAGCATGTAGCTCTAAGGGATTTGGATTTCTTGAGGTGGAGCATGTCCATTAATTCTGGGTTGGACATGGCTTTATACGTCAGGCACTGATCGCCTCTGAGTAGGCGGTAAGCAACCGAGTAGAGCTGGAGTTTCTTTAGCCTAACTGCGTAGGCCATCTGTTTGAGTCCCTTGATCCACTTGGTGAGGTACTTTTGAGGTCTTTCCAGTTGCTGCAGGTGTCGGGTAAGGTACATCCCAAATGGGGCATTGTATTCAATTATGGGCCTGATGAGTGATGAGTTGAGGGGCACAATGCAATGACCTCTCTTGATCTAGATGTGAACCCTTTCGTGATAAGATGGGCTATATAGAAGGTCTTTCTAACCACTTTGGCAACGTGATTGTCAAAGGAGAGATTGCTATCTACTTGGGTTCCCAAATCCCTAATTACTTTTTCCGCACTTAATGGATTACCACCTATGTGGTAATTTGTGGGCACTTTGTTTTTCCCAAAGGGGATGACTATGCACTTTTTGGCATTTAGCTTTAGCCTGTACCACAGAGAAATATATACCGAACAAGAGAGGTCCTAGGACTGAGCCTTGTGGAATGCCACTTGTAACTGGTTTAGAGTCTGACATGGCACCTGCAATTCTGACCATGTGGGTTCTATCCCTGAGCCAGTTTGCAATCCATCTTGTGACATAGGGGTTGATATTTAAGCTGGTGAGCTTATTTATGATGCCCAAGTGGGGGTATTGTGTCGAAGGCTTTTGCGAGGTCCAGGTAGGCTGTGTGGACTACCTTCCCTTCATCTATGGCCTTGGTGACTGTTTCAAAGAAGTCGACCAGGTTCACGAGGCAAGATCTGCCCTTAACAAATCCGAATTGGGTAGGATCCAGTGTTTGGAGGTTCCCAATGTCTTTGTTTATGAGTTCCATGGTGATACGCTCCATAGCTTTGCATACCAGGCTAGTCAGGCTTATAAGGCAATAGTTTCTGGGGTCCGTTGTGGCACCACCTTTGTGGAGTGGGACCACTGTTGCTGTACGCCATTCCTTGGGTACATATCCTGTAGTAAGGCTGAGATTAAACAGTGACTTTATGTGAGGGTTCAGTTCTTCTTGGAGCTCATGTAAGATGCATCCCAGGACACCGTCCGGTCCCATTGATGCTGCGTTTTTTGCTTTGGAGTGGTCAGCTCTCACCTGTGCATCTGTGATGTCAGGGAGGCTACACTCTGTTGGGATAGACATTTGCTCTTTTGGAGAAGTTTGCACTGAACCTGTCTGCCAGGATGTTGGCAATGTCTGTGGGTTCAGTGTATTTTTTATCATTTTGCACTAACTCAGAGCATATCTGCGAGTTGCCAGCCAGGTTCCTGACATAACTAAAGAAGGCCTTGTGATTATCTTTAGCGTCTTGTGCAATTTTTCTTTCAAAGCTGGCCTTAGATGATTTTATGAGGGATTGTAGTTTCTTGCTAGTACTGATCAGAGATGCCTTCCCTTTTTGGGATTTTGCTCTATCATGTAGTAGTTTCCTCCTTCTGTTGTATAGCTTATTTATGGCTGGGGTCCACCAGACAGGTCTCCTGCCTTTGGAGGAGTGAGTCTTGGTTTGATTTGGGATAGCACAATCCATGCATTCCTGTAGGTGTCCATAGAATGCGTATGTAAAGGATTCTGTGGTTTGGGCCATATTTTCCACTGGTCCGGTGGCTTTGAAGGATTCCACCTTGGTTTTGAGAAGTGTGAAGTTTGCTTTTGAGAAGTTCTTCACCGTGGTTTCCTTGGCTGGGGTTGGGGATGGGATATGGATGTCTAGTGAGATTAATTTATGGTCAGATATTACCAATGAGGGGTATACATCTGGTATGGAACATAGAGTCCCCATGTTGGTGATGATCAGGTCCAATATGTTTTCCCCTCTTGTGGGAGTGGTGACCAGTTGTTCCATAGCATTTGAATTTATAAATTCTAGGAACCGTTGGGCGGGGGTGCTGGGGCTTGAGTAGTGCTCCCAGTCTATGTTTGGGTAGTTGAAGTCACCCAATATAATGGTGTTTGGAGAGACCTTCATATTCTCCAGTGTTCTCAGGAAAGCTGAGTGGGGTTGCTGAGTTGGGAGGGTGGTCTGTAGCAGGCTACAAACTGAAAGGCAGTTTTGCCCACTGTTAGTTGCACATGGATGATCTCCAATGCTTCGTGCAGTGCCACTAACCTAGAGGTGTGGGTATCTTTGATGAATATGGATACTCCCCCTCCTTTTGTGGTTCGGTCCGAGTTTTGGGGCCGAAAAACATGGTATGAGGTATAACCTGGTAGTGCTGGGGTGTTCTCGGGAGCCTTGAACCAGGTTTCTGTTACTGCACAGATATCGATATTCGAGTGCGTGCATCTTGAGGTTTAGACTTCTGGCATTGAGCAGCATTACCCTTAGTTTCTTTTTCCTTGTGTTGTCTATGGAGGTGGGTTTGTCTTTTGAGCCTTGCCTAAAAAAAGGCACTATGGGGGTGGCAAGAGCCTTAGCCAGTATTCCAAAGCCCACGGGTGACAGGTGCAAGCTGTCCCTAGCGAAGCAACGTGGATTGTCGAGCATGTCATCCCAGGCTGACAGACACTGGATCCCCTTTGAATGACACCAATACTTTAGCCAATTGTTAAAATTGATCATTTTGTCTTTATACTGTGGCATCATTCTTGGTGAGGGTAAGATGCTACTCAAGGTCAGGGTCATACCAGCCTGGGCTACATGATCAGAGAGTTCCTCTATGTTTCTTTTCATGTAGTCCAGGGAGGTATGTCTCAGGTCATTCATACCAGCATGGACAATGACGGAGTCATATTTGTACTTGCTTTGGAGTGACATGAGTGCTTGTGTTATGTGGCGGATCTTGGCACCCGACAGGCAGCTTACAGTGACCTTCTCCTTGTTCAGCCTGGTGAGAGGGACGTCAGTGTGTCTGACAATAGAGTCACCTATTACAAGTGTATTAGGTGTGCTATTTAGCCTTAAGGGCTGTGACTGTGTGGCACACTGACTTTGTGAACTATGTGATACGTGGGTATTGTTGTGGGGTAGCAGTTGCTTGGCTGTCTGCTTTGGAGGTCTCTGCTGCTTGGGCAGATTTTTATTTAGAGCCTCAGAGTATGTTTTTGTGTGTTTATGTGTTTGGTTTGCTGTTGCGATAGGTCTATGTGAGACTGGATTTGTGGTGTGTGTGGTTACCTTCTCCTCCTGACTAACTGCGTCAGTACTTGGTTGAGAGAGCTCAGCCTCCAGTTTGGCTATATAGTTGCATTTCTCACATATATTTGAGCTTGTTGGGAGGAGGAGAGGGTGGTCTGTGTACATAAGGCAGTTGTAACATTGCCTCAAGATTCCCAGATTCACCAGCTGGACTGGAGAGTAAACCCGAAACTGACATTTGGACATGCCAGAATAGTATAAGGAACTACTTTTTGACTGATCAAAAAAGACCAATAGGGAGCCAAGTACTTAAAGGGAGTATAAGAGGGTGTAGTGCTTTAGTTTATTAGTGCTTACTTATAAGATTACTTATACGAGCAAGTGCAGGGCTTTAGAATGAAAATAGAGTGCTTACTTTGAGATTTAGAACAGTTCAAAGGGAAAAAGTGAAGAGCAGACTTTGTGGAGCTGGGAATAGTTTAAACCCGTTTAAGCGGTGCTGCCCAATGCTGCGCTCTGTGCAAAATCATGCAAAACTGTGCAAATGCGGGTTTTAAAGCAGGGAAACTGAAAGAGATAGGAATTGACCCAAAATGGCCAATAAGCTACTAGTTTCAGGGCTGAGACCACTCCTCCAGGGACAGATAGCCTGCTATCTGCTAATGAATCATAAGTCTGACTAGACTCATATACAGGGCTACAGAAAGGATAATCATGGACATAATTAATAGCGGGATAGGAAACCTCCAGACTCTAGACCCTACCCAGTTTGGCTTTGTCAAAGCCAGGTCCTGCCTGCTCAATCTGGTGGACCTCTTTCAGAAGGTCACTAAGGTCATGGATGAGGATAAGACAGTATATACCACCTACTTTGACCTGGCCAAAGCATTTGACACAATACCTCACTTGAGTGTTATTGATAAACACACAAAACTGGGCATAAACCTCTATGTTGCCAGAGGGATAGCCAAATTGCTCATAACTAGGACACATGTTGTTAGAGTGGGGTAATCCACATCCAGGAAGAGGCCAGTCACCAGTGGAATACCACAGGGCTCAGTGCTGGGCCCCCTCTTGTTTGGAATATACTTCTCAGATGTCAAGAGAAATGTAGATGGTCTTTGGCTGACCAATTCTGCTGATGACTGCAAGTTGGGGGCAATCATTGACTCTCAAAATGATAATGATTTCCTACAGAAACCTTTCACACAGACTAACAATTGGTTTCCCAACCATGGCCTCAGTCTAAATGTGAAGAAGTGCATAATAATACCCATTGGGAAATCAAATAAACCTGAAAATTACAACATTGATAGCATCCCTTAAGAGTTGACCCAGTGGTCAGATCTGGTTACTGAGATAGATAGTAATCTGAACTTTGACTACCATGTGTCCACGAAGGTGAGGAATTCCTCTGTGTGGCTCAGCTTATATGTAAGGGCATGGCATCCAGATCTAAGGATGTCATAGTACCATTGTATCCAGTCTTCATTAGACCAACAGTTGAGTACAATGCACCCTTTGGCAGGTACCTCAAGAAGCACCTGCAAGAGATAGAGCATCCTCAGAGGTTTCTGACCAAAAAAATACAGGGTATAACCAACATGTGATATCTGGAGCAATTAAAAGCCCTATCAGTGTATTCAGTTTCCTACTGATTATTAAGGGGTGATCTGTGTCTGACCTACAAGTCAGTGGCTGACACAGCCCTGATGGAAATATTGCATGTTAGCAAAACTAACTGCATGAGGGTTACCCACTCCAAAGATCTAAATCTGATCTCATAATAAATAGATCATGCTGATATATGTCCCAGAGATTGCTCCTCCTATGGAATAGGCTTCCTATTCACTTGAAGCAGAGCCCTTCCCTGACCATCTTCAAGCACAATCTGGACCAATGTATGAGAAATCGCAAATTCACTCCTGGAGTGGTGCCCATGTCCTTTATGAACAGAGGCAATAAAAATATTCAAAACCTTGCTTATATCTTTCTCCTAGGGGTAGAAACTTGGATAAAATATGGGTAAAACTAGCTAGGCTTTTAAGGGCTCCTAAGCCATTAGCCTAGTAATCGCCTACAAACCTATATGTTAGGCATCCTCACTAATAGGAAACAGACATAAAATAAAGATGAGCAATACATATTAAACAGTGCTTAGCTCTGTCTCTTTTGCCTTGAATACCAGTACATTAAATAGCTGCTCTTCTTAATATAGTGCATCATTAAACCACATGTTTTGAGGATTTCTGATTGAAAATGCAGCCCTCAAACACAAACCTCCATTTTTATGAAAAATTCAAAAGATGATAATGGAGGACGAATGAGAAGGATGAGTCGGTCATGGAAGGTACTGCTCTAGTGATTAAGAATTTTGAGCAGGAAAAGACAGGCTTACTGTTGTAAAGAAAGATCAACAGAAGGGTCATTATGAGATGTCAGTGGGGAAGTATAAATAGGGGTTGTTACAAAGCTGACTAAAAATGTTACAGGCCTAGATACAGAAATAAGGATCACCACTTATTCAGATATTAAAATGTTAAGCAAGCTAAACAGTTTGAAATGAAAGATTGAAAAGCAAATCCATCAGTTCCCTGCAAATGCAAACCAGTGACTCGTGTATAGGATAGGTAATATTCATTAGGTGTCAATAAATAAATATGTTTCAATATGATATTATCAACTATTCATAATAGGGCTTATCACAATTACACTAGAAGGTAAAGTAGCCTGATCCTATTTTGAAAACAGAGTGAGACTTATTGGCTTCACATCCATCCCTGATATAAAAATGACAGTGACTGTTTCTTTTATTCTAACTCATGCATAGATCAAGCTCTGATTAACATTAAGTAAGTTAATAGAGAACAGTAAGTATGTGAATCTAATACTATGTTGTCTCTGCTACTTTATACATTTGTCTGTAGACATCTTCATGTTTAACCAACATTTAAGATATATATGTATGAATTCTTAAAAGTCACAAGTTATTTGACTGACAAGAGCACTTTGTTGCAGTATGCATTATGGGTATGCAGAATCTGCCTGAGCAATTTCTTAGCTTACAATGCTTAAAACTAGGGATAAATAACAAGAAACTGAACATTTACAGCACCTGTTACCCTTGCCCAGAGTGTAAACTTTGCATTTTTTTCAGGCAAAAATTATTTACTGATTTTTTTTTTTCTGAATTTCTAGGGCAAAATTCTAATTTACCTGGTATAGATGTTCCAAGGGCTACAAAAACAACAGCAGTAACAGAATCCTTTAGGCCAACTGTACAGCCAAAATGGGATGCCAGGTCCCCAGTGATAGCAGTCAGCACGCCGATCAGTGTGATTGACACAATGAAGCAAGCCCAGCCATTCCAGTATTCTGTTGGAGGAACAAATGCAAACAGAACCTTCCAGAACACAGTCAAAAAGTGCATAATGTAGTCAAAGCAAGATGGCAGCTTTTCTTCCCCACTGTCTTCTTCATCATCATCACCTAGAAATAAAAAGAGAGAGAGAGAGAGAGAGACACACACACTGTTGAGTGACAATATCAAAAATCAAGTGTAAATGTTAAACAACTTAAACGTCAAAGATAAATGATTGGACTGATGCATGATAATAAACATGAGTACCAAATGATTCCTTGGAACATATTTAGCCAGCAAATATTTGATGCTTTGTAGACAGTAATAGTGCAGACATTTATAAGCAACCACTTAATTTAAATATTTCATAGGTCATGCACCAAAGACATCAGTTCATCAAATAAATGTGCTGCATATGAATGATCCATACATGTGCAGTATTCAGAAACACTGGTAAAGAAGTCCAATGCACTGCCACTACTGACTGAGCAATCTTCCAATCACACCCTCTAGTACCTTGCACAGAGGGCAGCTGACCCCTTTGCCCCGCCCTTGTTATGATGTTAACTCCCTCTGTAATGGATGTTAATGCATATCATGCCTTCACTTTCCAACAAACCTCCCACAAATGTAGCCAGCTGAGAGATATGCTACATATGCACCTCCAATTTTTACTAGCGTTTTACATTTGCATAGAAAGTCCATCCTAAAAATAATGGTAAATTAAGGAATAAACCTCTCTGGTGGAAATCTCTTATTAATAAACTGCATAACAAAGGAATTCAAATCCTCATCATCCTACTTCAGAAATGCACTGGAACATGCCAACAAGGAACTTAAGAGCATTAGTAGGGAATGAAAAGCAGAGTATGAACTTAAGGTTGACACACATACTAAAGGAAGGTACATTTTTTTCTTCAGATATGTCAGGCATGCCTGTCAACCTCTTAGCTCAAGAAATCTGGACAAAGCCCATCATAATGGGGGGACAAAGGCGCAAAAATAGGGACAGATTTTAAATATTGCTCCTATAAACTTAGAAAGTAACTAGAATAACAGGACTTGTGTTGAAATGCATTTTTTAAATGATATTAAGTCTGAAACTGAAATGTAGAATATGTCATTATTGAGTAACTTAATTCTTCAGATCATCACAGTGATTTTCTAGAAAAACACAAATTTTATGAGAAACAGACAACAATTTTGAAGCAAAAATCTGGACATTCTGTGAAAATCTGGACAGTTGAGAGATATGATATCAGGCAGTTAAGGAATAACAATCAACAATGCACTGATCTTATTCATAATAATATTCTACATTTCAATCCTAAAGATAAAATCAGAACTTTAGCAGATACATTTAGTGCTACCTTTGCCTCACCTACCCACATAGTTTTGCCCACTATCCTTCAAAATTTAGTTTCCCCTGTAATCACCTTGGAGCAAATCTGAGAATTTCTCTCAAAGGCTAAAAATAATGTTTTTATGGAACCAGATAACACAATAGGCTGCATTCTCATCTGTGACAAGTATGCAGAATCATAGCCTCTACTTAACTGTTTACCTTTGGCCTATCAACAGGGCTTGTGCTTGATGCCTGGAGAATAGTCACTGTGAATCCTCTACACATGGGTGTCCCTACTACAGACACAGATAATTATAAGCCAGTCAGGCGCACTAGCATTATATGCAAAGCCATGGAGCATATCATAACAGAACTCAGTTATGCAGACATAGCAGCTTAAGTGATCTAGATTCCGCTCAGTCTGGTTTTATGAAGGGCAGGTTCGGTCTCCTGAACCTAGCAAACTTCTTTGAAAGATTACAGAGGTTGTGGACAGTGGTCACTCTGCACGCTACTTATCATGAATGGGCCAAGGCTTTTGACACTATTCCCAATGCTAGTATTATTTAAATGATAGACAAACTTAATGTAAACCCCAGTGTTGTCCACTTAATTGCAAACTGGCTTCTGAATAGTTCCAAAGTAAAATAGGTTTTTGGTACCCTATCTCAACATAAAATTGTAACTAGTGGGTACAACAGGGATAAGTTTTGAGACCTCTCCTATTTGGCATTTATTTTGCAGACACCCTGGGCATTGATATCTACTTACCCACTGATACAAGAGACAGAATATGCAATACCTGGTGTACTGAAAACAGGCTCCAGCTAAATGCACCAAAGTGCAGTATAGTACTGTTGGGCAGATAAGCTGCTCCCACCTCATACGTTATAAGTGCTACTCTTGAAACCATTTGAAATGTCGGGACTTACATACACAAAGTCCAAGATGACATTTCTCAAAATATTCCTGTTCTCTGAGGTTTGGTGATCTTGGAGTTGGTATAAATAACCCCACATGGGGGGGGGGGGTGCAGGGGGTGCTTGCTCCACCCTCCAGAAAGAAGTTTTAAGGAAAAGATTTTTTGAGATTAGCTCATCTCCTGTGTTTTCAGTCTTTTTCTATGGCTTTTCAGCACAGCATTTTGTGTGCTGACATTTCATTTGGCAGCCTGGTACTCCTGTTCCAACAGATATGGCAGTAAGAGACTTATTTGTTCATTATGTTTCCATCACTTACTGAGGGAACATTTAAGTTTTTTAGTTGAGCTTCTTTACTGTTAAGCAGTAGTGTGTGCAGTAGGATGCCTTAGCTGCAAACTTGGCTATTTTGTTAAAGCTGTCTCTAATTTATTTAGTAGGGTGGCTTGAATGTTGGTCAATATGGGTGATGCACAGAGAAGGGAGGGGAGAAGGTAGGATGATGCTAAGGATTTTCTTGAGGACTCTGTGAGGTAGGATTTGTTTCGGTAGAGGAACCCAGTTTTTGGTAAGATTTCATGATGGCCTGGGTGATATGCAGGAAAAAATTTAGATTATTGTCTATTATGCCTCCTAGTAGTTTGATATTTGTTTCAGTTTCTATGGTGGTGGAATTTGTTCAAGTAATATTAAAGGGTGCACTGGTTGTTAATAGAGATCTGGGCGTGAAAATTAATCATTTTGGTTTTTTTTTTTTTGGTATTTAAGATTAGCTGAGTAGCTTTTAGTAATGATTCGATGGAAGTTAATTCAGCATGTTCCCATCAAATAATGGCATCCTTCAGCATGTTCTAACTAGCATCAGTCAGCATGTTCCTACTAATAATAACATAATTCAGCAGTTCCCTCCGGTAACAGCATCAGTCAGTATGTTCTCACTAGCATCAGTCAGCATGTTCCCATAAGTTACAGCATTCTTTAGCATGTTTTTCCCAGTAACAGCATCATTCAGCATGTTCCCTCCAGTAACAGCATCATTTAGCATGTTCCTACCAGTAGCAGCATAATTCAGGCTTTTCTCATCAAATAATTTCATCATTCAGCATGTTCCCTCCAGTAACACTATCATTCAGCATGTTCCTACCAGTAGCAGCATAATTCAGGATTTTCTCATCAAATAATTTCATCATTCAGCATGTTCCCCCAGTAATAGCATCATTCAGCATGTTTCCACCAGTAGCAGCATCATTCAACATGTTCCTACCAGTAGGAGCATAATTCAGGAGTTTTCCATCAAATAATTTCATCATTCAGCATGTTCCCTCCAGTAACAGCATAATTCAGCATGTTCCTACCAGTAACAGCATCATTTAGCATGTTCCTACCAGTAACAGCATAAGTCAGGATTTTCCCATCAAATAATTGCATCATTCAGCATGTTCCCACCAGTAACTGTATAATTCAGCATGTCCCTACCAGTAGCAGCATAATTTAGGATTTTCCCATCAAATAATTGCATCATTCAGCATGTTCCCACCAGTAACCATATCATTCAGCATGTTCCTACCAGTAGCAGCATAATTCAGGATTTTTCCATCAAATAATTTCATCATTCAGCATGTTCCCTCCAGTAACAGCATCATTCAGCATGTTCCCACCAGTAACAGCATCATTCAGCATGTTCCCAGCAGTAACACTATCATTCAGCATGTTCCTACCAGTAACAGCATCATTCAGCATGTTCCCACCAGTAACAGCATCATTCAGCATGTTTCCAGCAGTAACACTATCATTCAGCATGTTCCTACCAGTAATGGCATCATTTATGTTCTTACCAGTAACAGCATAAGTCAGGATTTTCCCATCACATAATTGCATCATTCAGCATGTTCCCATCAGTAAAAGTATCATTCAGCATGTTCCCTCCAGTAAGAGCATCATTCAGCATGTTCCCACCAGTAAGAGCATCATTCAGCATGTTCCCACCAGTAACAAAATAATTCAGGATTTCCCCATCAAATAATTTTATCATTCAGCATGTTCCCACCAATAACAGTATCATTCAGCATGTTCCTACCAGTAACAGCATCATTCAGCATGTTCCCACCAGTAACAGCATCATTCAGCATGTTCCCAGCAGTAACACTATCATTCAGCATGTTCCTACCAGTAACAGCATCATTCAGCATGTTCCCACCAGTAACAGCATCATTCAGCATGTTCCCAGCAGTAACACTATCATTCAGCATGTTCCTACCAGTAATGGCATCATTTATGTTCTTACCAGTAACAGCATAAGTCAGGATTTTCCCATCACATAATTGCATCATTCAGCATGTTCCCATCAGTAAAAGTATCATTCAGCATGTTCCCTCCAGTAAGAGCATCATTCAGCATGTTCCCACTAGTAAGAGCATCATTCAGCATGTTCCCACCAGTAACAACATAATTCAGGATTTCCCCATCAAATAATTTTATCATTCA
Organism: Protopterus annectens; assembly: GCF_019279795.1. Classification (NCBI taxonomy): domain Eukaryota; kingdom Metazoa; phylum Chordata; order Ceratodontiformes; family Protopteridae; genus Protopterus; species Protopterus annectens. The sequence continues at coordinate 377,414,312 of NC_056738.1, read as the reverse complement.
GCATGTTCCCACCAATAACAGTATCATTCAGCATGTTCCTACCAGTAACAGCATCATTCAGCATGTTCCCACCAGTAACAGCATAATTCAGGATTTTCTCATCAAATAATTTTATCATTCAGCATGTTCCCACCAATAACAGCATCATTCAGCATGTTCCGTTCAGTCAGCATCATTCAGCATGTTTCCACCAGCATCAGCCAGCTTGTTCCCATCAGTAACAGCATTGTTCAGCATGTTCGTACCTGTAACAGCATAAGTCAAAATGTTCCCATCAAATAATCGCATCATTCATATTTGTGTATCCACACTCTTGCATCAAGCAAAGCACTTCTGTATTTCCACAATATCTCACCACTATTTCTCTACCTTCTGTTTGTCTGTCTCCTCTTGCATTAGTGAACCCAACCTGCTGTGTAAGTGCTTAACCCTCTCTATGTTGTCTGGGTTTATATGTTTTCATCAATACCCTTATCACTTCAACTATGAGATCACACTACAGTGAGAAAATGGTAAAGTTCCCATTCCACGCTGTGTGGCAATCTCTATTCAAAACATTTGAAGTTTCAAAACTTTGATCATATGGTCTTGGCCTCATGATGTTTGAAGTTTTAAAACTTCCTCCATTCAGAACATTCGAGGTTTCAAACATTCGATCATATGGTCTCGGTAGTTTTGAAACTTCAGTAATCCAATAGGGACCCATATATATATATATATATATATATATATATATATATATATATATATATATATATATCTACATGAGAGAAAAAAGTTTATTCCCATCAAAAAAAAAATCCGTGCCTGCACAAACATCTAATTTCATCTTATGGTTTCCCTATCCTCTCCTCCTGCTGCCTCCCCATTTTTCTGCTTCCCTATCCATCTCCTCCTTTTAATACTTATAAAAGCCAATAAACGGTATCCATCAAAGGACATCTGTAAAGAAAGACTGTTGACAAAACTGCTTTAAGCTGCAAGCCAGTGCTGCAGAGCTACATTACATTTATGTTATTTATTTATTTTGGTTTTTGTTTGGCCTATTTGTTTGACTGCGTTTAAACAAAAACACCTTTTCAAGTGGGTCTGGGGAGACAAGTCACAACATACTACAAACATTTTAAAAATAGATTCATTAATATATATGAAAAGACATTAACAATATACTTTAACAATTACACATTTTGCTAATTAGATTACATTTATATGAAAATAGAGGCAAGTATTACAGTATAAAAGATACTTACGCATTAGTAGATGATGAGCATTTGAAGAAGTATATTAGTAGGTTTGACAGATAGATATCAGATCATGTGATTAGTGCTTGGAAATTAAAAAAAATGCAGTTAAGGGAAGTAGCTAGGTAGGGCAAAAAATGTTAATATTTTAGTTAAGAGATTGGGGTATAAAGCAGGTTCAGAGACTGGTCTATATTAAATCAGAGAATGCTTAAAAAAGCAAATGCTGATTTATCGACCCATGTAAGTAAAAGCTTACAATCCCAAACACTTAGAATAGCAATTTTTTCCCCAAGGGAAAAAAAATTGCTATTCCACAAAAAACAAAAAAAACAAAACAAAAAAAAAAAAAAAAAAAAAAAAAACTTTAAAACATTACTACAGTGATGAAAATGGCAAAGTAATGGAGCCGGCCAAGTGATTTCTTTCCCAGGGAAAGAAATCGCTTATATGCCGTTTCTCTATTGAGCCATTTCATGCTTTTAAGTTCGATTAAGATGCATTCGAAGGAATGTGTCCTTGATCATATAATAGGAATCCTCAGAGACAATTATATATAAATCTGTCATAAGGTTTATAAGTATAGAGATGGGGGTGAATTTAGAACTGTGTATATAGCTGGAACATGCTAGTAAAACTAATTAAGTATCTGTGAAGACTGGTTATGGGGTATAGGATTCTGAATGGAGGGAAGTGGTTTGACAATATGGTAAACTGAAGCTAACATTGGCATTTATCCTGGAGATGTGTCAGGGCTAGCCACCTCCCAGCATGAACCTTGACTCTGGATGATTGTCATTGTTGAAGTGACATCATGATGCCATGTGCATAGATGGGAGAAATGGTTTTGGATGCATGGAGGTACAGAAGCTGATCCAATGATATACAGTTGAAGTTTTAGTAGTGTTTTAAATTAGTTTACATTCTGAATGGATTTCAGTGGTACTGGGATGCGGTTTTGTGGTTTAGCTACACTATTTAAATATATAGTGTCACCTGCAGTATTAGATGATTTGATTGTAGTGAATAAGTATTTTTCTCTACAGGGATGATATTTTATTTGGAGAAGATGTTAGGATCCAGCTGAGAGTTGATTGTCTGGCTGTGGCTTTGTTATGTCTACCTGGTGTAGCTATAAGTTGGTTGAACTTGCACAGATGTATATTATTGATAGAATTTTCAGACTGCATGGTTTGCCAAGCTATACTAATAACAGTCAATATTATGGCTTCATGAGGGAATTTTATGGAGTCCCAGCAGAGTATATCTCCTAGTGTTTTAGCATTTTTACCTAGGGGGTATGTCTATACCCATGATTGTGATTGCCTTGTGACTGTTTAGATTTAGTGTAGTTAGTAGGATTTCTGAGTAAGAAAAAGTTGGCGGGGTATGTGGAAAAGGGGCTTATCCAGTGTGTGTGTTTTATAGAAAATAGCAATATCACCAGCTTTTTTGATAGCTCTGTCTAACCTGATAATGCTATAGTATAGTGAGGCAATTTCTTCTTATTTTTTTTTTATTTCCAGGTGGAGGCAGTTTCCTGTAGCAACTAAGATGTCAAGAGTGTGTACTGCTATCCATGCATGTACTTCAGGGAATTTATTATGAATACTTCATAAATTATTATGGCATGTGTGAAGGCCCAGGTGGCACTCTGAGTGAGCTGGTAGCAATAAAGGAGCTGATAGGGATATGCTGTCCAATACCTGACTATGCTGAGTTGGGCTTGGAACTGGGTGGATGTCACTGCTAAGTTTCATGGCTATGGAGGTAAGGTAGTATGGGTAGAGACATTTTTGCTTAATTATATGTTTGATACCCAGTATGTGAGTAAATGGCCATTGCTTTGGATAATTATACTTGAACAGTAAGATATACGAGTGCTGGTATTGATTTGGTGTGATTCAGAGACGAGGTTCGGAAATATTTTGCTTGGAGAATACAATATAAGAGTTGTGTTGCCATTATGAGGGCAATGGATCTTGGTAAGATGTTAAGTGTGGAAGTAGGAGAAGAGGTACTAACATGAAGAGTTATAGGGTAACAGGTTTCTAAAATGTATGCAATAGAGGGGTTTGAAAGACTACAGGATGAGGATGAAGACAGGAAGTAGGGTGGGTTCATTTTGGAAAACGTACAGCTGAAATGTAGAATAATAGATTGTATTTAATCTGTAGGCTTATAAGTGATTTAGAGATGTGTAGGTGTTAAAGAGTATGGCTGTGGGGAATAGTGATATGCATGAGGATGAATTATGTGGTGGGGTAGGTTAACAGGGTAGAATAGGTATGGGTAAGGAAGGGTAGCAAACCAAAAGTACTGATTTAGTTGTGTGTGGGTGTAGAAAATATTAGGGTAGACGGTGTAAGCAGTATAGAGGAATGAGGGGATAAGGGGATGAGGGGAAGGAAGGCTAAGAGATATTACAGAGGAAGAGATGAGAGATAAATATTATTCTGATGGTAGTATATGAAGAAAGATTGCAGGGATGAATGGAAGAGGACATTTTGCTCATGAATGACTTAGAGGCACTGTTGAGGAGGGGTATGAGTAGGAGTGAATATAGTGCAAAGCAGTATGGGAGAGAGAAACACTGTTGGGAATGATGCTAAATGGTAGACGTAAGTTGGAAAATAGGTGAAGAGAAACAGGAGTGTTTTAATCATAGTAGTAAAATTATTTGGGCAGCGGGTGGGAATGGGTGTCATGGATATGTGTATGTGGGAAGCTTATTTATTTATTTATATTAATTTACCGGGGTAGTGCACTAATCTCAATAGACCATTTGCAGGCACAACATGGGTGAATAGGATGACATAAGAGTGAACAAAACATATTTATAGATACAAGGATATGGTAAAAATATTTTATATATATATATATATATATATATATATATATATACATATTTACAGATGCAAGAATATGCTACCCCATCTATTTCAAGAAATAAATCATGGATGGAAAAATGGAATTATGTTTAGTAGAGCTTTATGGATAAGAAGTAGCTGTACAGGGATAGTATAACGGCAGGGAATAGTGGTAAAGTAAGGTATAATGGTAAGTATAATGATAAAGTAAAGTGAGGTGGTTGGGAATTTGAGGTTGGGTAGGGGAATGAAGTACCACGGGACAATTATTACAGAAAGTAATCAGTTTTATAGCCAATGCTGAGCAATTAGCAATAAGTCACAAAGTAGGACAGGTTTTCTTTTATGTTTTATTTATTTTTTTATTTAAATGCCAGTAAAAACAAAAAAGGCAACTGTAGAAATTGAACCAAGCATGTTTAATGTATTGAGTGCTTTCATCCACCAAATGGCTGGAATTTTTTAGAACATCATATTCTGAAGAAGTGAGCCATTTGGCGGATGAAAGCGCTTAATACATTAAACATGCTTGGTTTAATTTGTACCGTTGCCTTTTTTATTTTTAGTGGTTTATCATGAGGTTTTTTTTCATTCCTTCATTTACTGAATGCAGACACAAAGAAGCTAGGGATACAAAGTAACTTTCTTACATAAACCAAGTAAAAAAACGCCAGAAAAATGACTTGAGTAACAGAAAATCAGGAGTCTGAAATGTAATTTATGCATTTCGTTCAATTTTAATCAATCATGAACTTCATCAGAATAACAGTTGTAAACTCAAATGTTGTTTAAATACCTTTTCAAAAGGAAAACATGTGACTTTTTCATCCAATACTGAGTGTCAACCATAATCAATGTAAAGTTTCTTCATCATTAAAAATATTTCCATTCAACATTTTTAACATTTTTAACAAAATACTTGTCAAAATGATGTTTTACTGTCCAAAATGTATAGTTTTAAACATTATAATCTTTGTGCTTGTAAAAAGCACTTGATGTTAATAACATCATTTAACCCAGGAGGCTCATCTGCATTCAGCAGAATCTGCCACAAAGCTTCTTTGCACTCCAATTTGACTTTGAAATTCCCAGAGAACTGTGCATCATTAACTTTTTCAAGAACTGAAAACCTAAACTTTTTGAAATTCACACATGATGCAACATTCCTGGCTAGGGCGTTAGATGTATCTTTCTTTTTAATAGCTAGATTGTGTTCATATATACGCCTATTTAGGGTCCTAATAGTTTTACCTGTGTAAAAATGTCCACATGTGTCACATAAACCAATGTAAACCACATTCTGCGTTTTGCAGGTATACTGACCTTTACTACAGAGTGTTTTGTTTATGTGTTTCAAAAATATAGTGTTACTTTCAGAAATGTACCTACACTGCTTACAATGATTGCATGGAAATGTACCATAGTTGAACCCTTCAGAACTAGTTACTTTGCCACTTTCTACCAAACTCTTGATGTTAACTGTTTTCTTGTAGGTGAATAATGGAGTCTTCCCTATGATAGAACTCAAATCATTATTACCCAAAACAACTTTCCAGTTGTTGAGTAAAATGTTCTTTATAAAAGACATCTCATTAGAAATGGGAATGGGAAAGGCTAACTTATATTCACAAACAGTTTTAGAACCACTGTCCTCTAGTGTTCTGTGTACCACAATAGCCTACTGTAAAATAGGACGTGCCTTGTCTGTTCTTAAAGCGACAACTTCTCTCTGGATATCTTCTAACCAGCTGCTACCATAACCTCTTTCTATAAAGAAATTATTTAGTTTCTCAACCTCTGTTAAAAACACGTCGTCTCTACTGGTTAATCTACTTAATCTAATAAGTTGTCCCTTAACTACTCCACGTTTCATGAAATCAGGATGTAAACTGTCGTGATGTAAATACTGATTCACGAATGTGGGCTTCCTGAAGATATCACTTTCAAACCTGGATCTATCATCACTAAAACTTAAGTGAATATCTAAAAAATTAATGTCCTCACCAAAATGGCCAATAGTGAACTTCAGAAAGTCTGTTGAATTGTTTAAATAATCCACAAACTTCTGAAAAGAATTAAAGTCTCCATTCCACAAAAAAATTAAATCATCAATGTATCTCTTGTAAAAAAGAATGTTCATAGCTGACACGTAACTTACATGTCAGACTCCTGATTTTCTGTTACTCAAGTCATTTTTCTGGCGTTTTTTTACTTGGTTTTTGTGCGTGTGTTTTTTAAAAAGTTCTAACTTTCTTACATAGTGTAATTTAATGGTCAAGAGAATGGCACTGATCCTTAAATTGTAAGGATTAATCATTTGGAAAGAATGACACAGCCACTTTCCAGTACAGGACAGACACATAACTGACTAATTAAAGTTAATATATAGTACAAACTTGTTTACATTGTGCAGTGACAAACATCACAGTGAAAACATTCACATGGAGGTGCTTGTGACAAAGCTCCTGCTATTTAAGGAAAAGAGACTGATGTAATGTCAACAGTCTATTCCACAATGACAAAAATATCAGTGAAAAAGTTTGTAGAGGATTTACCTTGTGGCACAGCTCTTGCTTTTTAAGGGACAGGGACTGGTGTAATGTTCACAGGTTATTGTACAGTGACAAAACTCTCAGTGAAAAACTTTGCAGTGGTGTGTCTTCTGGCATAGCTCCTGCTATTTAAGGGACAGTTACAAAGGTAATGTCTACAGGCTAGTGCACAATGACCTCCTGCATGCAACTTCTTGCTATAGAGTCTTGAGATATTAGCACAAATTGATGCCTGCGACCAATTTGTGAAAACCTATGAATATGGGCAGCAGCTAAAACCATGTGCAAAAGATAGATGCATTATTGCAAAGCTCTTATCAGATTTTACACAGTTTCAGCAGACATTTCTTAGGCTTCATACATGTGTAAACCACTGCCACTCATTCACATTTACTGAAGTAGTATATAGGTAAAGTGATGAGTTTCATACATTCACCTTGCACATTTGTGCAGAACCCTGGGCTTTATTTCCTTATGACACTACAGATCTTTTCTGATGTTGTGTAATACAGTTTTTTGTTTGTTTTAGGTGTTGAATCTTTACAATATTAGGTAAACAGGAAAAGTTACTTCCCATACTATTTAGCGGCACTTGTATTTTTTATGGTATATCAGATCTATGCACACTCTTCCTTTTGTTTTATCAGTGTTAAATTTTCTTAAACACTGTTAATTGCTTATTTAAAGTGTTATTTTTCAAATATTTATCTTGAAGTCAAAGTAGCAGAGAAGGAGCTCTCTTTTTGCTGAATGTTTTTTTTTTCTGACTTTGTTATTGCTTATAAAATCTGAAAATTGTATGTGTTTTTTTATTTTCATTCTTCTTTTTGAATATATCCTCATATGCTTTCTGGAAGCATTCATTTTTATCACACACACACACACACACACACACACACACACACACACACACACACACACACACACACACACACACACACACACACACAGACACATAGATGGCTACAGTGGATTTTGTCACAGCACATATTTATTGCGTGCTGCAATTTTTGGTAAATTTCACCACTGGTTATAGTGGCCAAATTATATTACAACTGAACTACAACAGTTTGACTGTAACATAATTTCAAGAGCTATCCTCTTTCTCTGTGGTTTTATGATTGTGGAATTGCTACATTTAATTGCCAGGGAGTGTGTGGGCACTGCCATGTAAAAGCAAAGGTTTTGATTATTTTTAAGTGATTGCAAATGTAACATATTTGTTTCATTTGTGATTACCTTACTTCATTCCCCCAGATTCTGCATGCCTTGCCCGATGTGCAGGATTAGTGCAGGAGCTCTAGCAGGCAATATGTTTGCCATGCAATCCAGAAACAGCCTGCAGGTGAATGCACGAGTGCTCCTGCACTAGTCCTGCATGGACTTAGCCCCTGTATACAAATCACCCCATTTGCAGGAGGAACCGGCCATGCAGGTCTAGTGCAATCTGTAGAAATGTACTCAGTTAGTAACTAAGTACATTTCTGCAAAATCCAAAACAGAGCCATGACAGCTCCAAATTCTTCTTCTTCTTTCGGCTTTTCCCAGTTAGGGGTCGCCACAGCAGATCACCTGTCCGCTCATGATTGGCAGTGGAGTTTTAAGCCATGACAGCTCCAAATAAAGGTTGCATATCAGTCTGGAAGCATGCCAATGGCCAAGTATAAGGCCATTGGCATTGCAAACAGCTTAAAAAAAAAATATCAACTTTAATTTTTTGTTTTTTTTTGCTGATCTCGGCTGTTTAAGCGTAGGGCAGCGGCACGCAAATGGGATCGGGGGGAAATAATAAAATAAACCTAAAATAAGCAGTCTAACTAAAATCACTATTCATAGGTTCATAGGTTCATAGGTAGGTACTAGGCTATTGGCCCGAGGGCTATATAAGCCTAGCCAAAGGTACCTTGGCTTTCGGCACCCAAGCAAATTATTTTCCTGTGCCACTGTCGAGTAGAGCCACAGAAGTGATCCCCGGGGTGAATTTCCTATCTCCCATCCAATCATCAAGATTTTCCTTGAAGAGCGCTAATGAGGAGCTTTGTTTGATATAGATAGGTAGCTTGTTCCAGAGTATGGGAAGTCTCTGGGACAGGAATCTATCCCTCCAGCATGTTCTGTTTATTGTGGTGACAAGGTTTAGGTCCCTAGACCATGTAGCTCGTAGGGATTGGGATTTCTTTAAGTGGAGCATGTCTAAAAGCTCTGGGTTTGACATAGCTTTGTGTGTTAGGCAGAGATTGCCTCTGAGTAGGCGATATGCAAAGGAGTAAAGCTGCAGTTTTTTGAGATGGTCTACATAGGGCATCTGTTTGAGGCCGGTAATCCTCTTTGTGAGGTATTTCTTTGGCCTTTCCAGTTGTTGTAGATGTCTTGTGAGGTACATATCAAAAGGGGCATTGTACTCTATAATGGGTCTAATGAGTGATGAGTAGAGGGGAACAATGACCTCTTTTTCCTGGATGAGAAACCTTTTGTGATGAGGTGTGCCATGTAGAAGGATTTCCTGACTACTGTGGCGATGTGATTATCAAAGGAGAGACTACTGCCCACCTGTGTCCCAAGGTCTCTTATCACACTTTCAGTGTTAAGTAGACTACCACCTATGTGGTAGTTCACGGGTACTGAGTTTTTACCAAAAGGGATGACAATGCACTTTTTGGCATTGAGCTTGAGGCCATGGCTTTGACACCAGGCATCTGTCTCAGCGAGGCCCTTTTCTAGGATGTCCACATCTTTTGGAGTTTTGATTATGGCTATTAGTTTGCAGTCATCTGCGAACTTCATTAGTCAAAGATCTTCTGTGTTGGCCTGTACTTCAGAGAAGTAGATACCAAACAGGAGAGGACCCAGGACTGAACCCTGTGCTACTCCACTTGTCACTGGTCTGAAGTTGGATTTGGAGTCTGCTACTTTCACAGTGTGGGTTCCGTCAGTGAGCGGGTTGGCAACCCATCTTGTGACATAGGGATTTATACCTAGTTTAGTGAGTTTATCTATAATTCCAGAGTGGGGGATGGTGTCGAAAGCCTTGGTGAGATCTAGATAGGCTGTGGGAACCACCTTACCCTCATCTATGGCTTTGGTGACTGCTTCAAAGAAGTCTATCAGGTTCAGGAGACATGATCTGCCTTTTACAAACCCGAACTGGGTGGGGTCCTGAGTTTGGAGATTACCAATGTCATTGTTTATAAGTTCCATGATGATACGTTCCATAGCCTTGCAGACCAGGCTCGTTAATCTAATGGGGCGGTAGTTTCCGGGGTCTGTGGTGTCTCCTCCCTTGTGGAGTGGGATAACTGTCACTGTGCTCCATTCAGTGGGCACATAGCCTGAGGTGAGGCTATGATTGAATGTGGTACTTAGGTGGGGTGCCAGTTCATTCTGTATTTCATGTAGAACACAGCCTGGGATGTCGTCAGGTCCCATGGATGCTGTGTTCTTGGCTTTGGATAGTGTGTTTTTTACCTGTGCAGCTGTGATTACAGGAACTTTGCATTCCTCTGGTATAGAGATGGGCCCTTTAGGGGATGACAGGGGGGTAAAGTTAGCACTGAACCTATCTGCCAGGATGTTGGCAATATCAGTTGGTTCTGTATAATTAGTGCCATTGTGCTGTAACTCAGAGCAGATCTGAGTGTTGCCACTGCGATTCTTGACATAGCTATATAATGCTTTGTGGTTGTCTTTAGAGTCAGAGGTGATTTTGTTTTCATAACTAGCTTTGGAGGATTTTATGAGGGATCTCAGCTTCTTACTGAGGCTGGCCAGGGAGTTTCTCTAATCATGGGATTTTACTCTTTTTTTGCAACAGCTTCTTTCTTCTGTTGTAGAGTTTGTTTATGGCAGGGGACCACCAGATTGGCTTTCTTTTTTTGGAGGATAGCATCTTGGTTCTGTTAGGGATTGCATGATCCATGCACTAGTGTAAGTGCTTATAAAGTGCATTTGTGTAGGATTCAGCAGTCATACCTCTATTGTCCGTCAGCATGGGTGTCATGAAGTTTCTCACTTCTGTCTTAAGAAGCGTGAAGTTGGCTTTGGAGAAATTTTTTACTGTGGTTTCCCTAATGGGGGGTGGGGGGGTAGGGGAGGGATGTGGATATTTAGGGTGTTTACCTTGTGGTTGGATCTGACCAACGAGGAATTGACCTCTGGTGTGGAGCACCGGTTGCCCATGTTGGTAATAACCAGGTCTAGGATATTGCTGCCCCTGGTGGGGATGTGGACACGTTGATCCATGGCATTGGAATTTATGAATTCCAGAAAACGTTGAGCACAAGAGTTGGTACATGAGTAGTTTTCCCAGTTAATGGAAGGGTAGTTGAAATTGCCCATTATTAAAGAATTGGTACATGAGTAGTTTTCCCAGTTAATGGAAGGGTAGTTGAAATCGCCCATTATTAGGGTGTTAGGTTGTACCCTAATATTTTCCAGTGTATTAAGAAATGAGGAGTGGGAATCCTGGGGTATGGTGGGGGATCTGTAGCAAGCTACAATTTGGATTGCAGTCTTGCCCAGCGTTAGTTGCACTTGGATAATCTCAGATGCATTATGCTGAGCAACTAGCCTGGAGGTGTGGATATCCTTAATGAATATGGACATGCCTCCGCCTTTAGTGTTCCAGTCCAGGTTAGGTGGCCAAAAGGTGTGGTATGAATTATAGCCTGGTAATGCAGGGGTACTCTCTGGAGCCTTGAACCAGGTCTCTGTCACTACGAGTGAGTGCATTTTGAGGTTTAGACTTCTAGCATTGAGTAGCAATACCCTCAGATTCTTCTTGCCTGTACCTGTTAGGGTGGTGAATTTGTCATTTGAATCTTGCCTAAAAAAGGCACTATAGGGGTGGCTAGAGCCTTAGCCAGTATCCGGAATCCCAGGGGCGACAGGTGCAGGCCATCTCTGGAAAAGCATCCTGGATTGTCGATCATGTCATCCCAGGCAGACAGATACTGGATCCCCTTAGAATGACACCAGAAGCTTAGCCAATTGTTGAAGTCAATCATTTTGTCCTTGTACTGTGGTATCATTCTGGGTGATGGCAGGATGCTACTCAGGGCTACGGTCATACCTGCCTAGGCTGCAAGATTGGACATCTCCTCCATGTCCCTTTTCATGTAGTCCAAGGAGGTACATCTCAGGTCATTCACACCAACATGGACAATGACAGAGTCATATTTGTACTTGTTGTGGAGTGACCTGAGTGCATGTGTTATGCGGCGGATCCTGGCACCCGACAGGCAGCTGACAGTAACTTTCTCCTTGTTTAACCTGGTGAGTGGAACATCAGTGTGCCTGACTATAGAGTCACCTATGACTAGAGTGTTGGGTACGTTGCTATGCCTTATGGGCTGTGGTTGAGTGGCACACTCAGTTTGTGGGCTATGTGTCATTTGGGTTGTGTTGGGGGGGTGGAGGTTGCTTGTGTTTCTGCTTTGGAGGTCCCTGTTGCTTGGGCAGGTTTTTACTGAGAGCCTCTGTGAATGTAGGTGTGTGTTTTGTGTTTCTATGTGTGTGTTTTGGTGGTGTAGGTTTTGAGGGACTATGTGCTGAGTGTAGTGTGGTGCAAGTGTTTACCTTCTCCTCTTGATTGTCTAGTCCAGTCTTGGGTGAAGAGAGCTTCGCTTCCAGTTTGGCTATATAAGTGCATCTCTCACAGGTTGTAGTGTTGGGTGGTAGGAGAAGAGGGTTGTCTGTGTACATGAGGCAATTACTGCATTGCCCCAAGATGCCCAGATTCATCAGGTAGACAGGAGAAAACACTGGGAGCTGACCCATAGACATGCCTGGATAGGTGCTTATTTCTTAAGTACTAGAAACTGTTTTCCTCTAGACAGTGAGGAAAGTTGAGTGCTGCAGTAATTTGTAGCTTATTTAGTGCTTACAATAAGTTCTGAACAAGTGCTGAGCTCAAAGAAACAGACGAGTGCTGAAACAAAAAACTGGCTAGTTCTAAGAAACAAAATTAAGTTAGAAGGCTTCCCTCCAACACAGAAAGGCTTGGGGGCCTAGAAGCCTACAAATAATCCTGGACACAGAAAATCTATATCCAGACTAGACTACTCACAGGAAAGGCAGGAAACAAGCTTAGAATTTTTTTTTTTTTTTTTTTTGGTGGAAAGAGAGAAGGGAGTAGCAGAAACAAAGCTGATTGGCCTTCTCAAATGTTCTCCCTATATTGGGCAGAATGAGGTAATGACACTAGACTGGGAGGAGGGTCCCAGATCAAATTTACTGTAGGGGCGGGCAGCTGCAAAGCCACCAACTATAAGAACACCATACCAATAGGGAGGGAAGGTGGGAAACAAAGTGCAGAAATGTTTCTCACAGCAGAAAAGCAGCAGTCAGCCTTTAAATGAAAGTTTTAAACAGCTAAAGGAGCCTCTAGAGAAAGCGTTTAACTGCAACAAGTTATCAGAAACAAGCAGCCCAACAGATGCTTAATAAAAGTAGACAATTTCCAGTTAATACCTCACACACAGTGAAACTAGCTAGAAAAATATACAGTACACAAAGTGCATTGTGAGATATATGAAAGTCAATGGCAGGCAAAAGACAACATGGCCAGTGAATAGTGGGTGGTAAGGGGGGAGGCTCAGTGTGAGACATGTAACTATGCATTAGCAGACAATCCTATGCAAATGAGGGGTATGATAGAGAATCCTAGTTTTCCCCAGCATGCCAGTCAGGTCCCAACAGTGTAAGAGTGGGAATAGCTTGGTGCAAGCCTAGGAGTTAGCTGACATCATGGGGGTGTGTGGGTGATGGGCATACTGTAAGCGGACTGGAACCCTGTGCCTCGGGTTTGCTCCTAACTTAGCACAGCTAAGCTAGGGGGTGTCTCTGAATCTGCCTAGCACTCTTTACATTGCCTAAGCAGGTGTGCGCACCATGCACCCTAGCCCAAAGGTTCCTAGAATTTATAAACTCAGATGCTATGGAACAACTTGTTACCACTCCCACAAGAGGGGAAAACATACTGGACCTGATCATCACCAACATGGGGACACTATGCTCCAGACCAGAAGTGTATCCTTCACTGGTAAGATCAGACCATAAACTAATCTCACTGGATATTCACATCCCGACCCCACCCCCTGCCCAGAAAACCACAGTGAAAAACTTCTCTAAAGCAAATTTCACACGCTTCAAAACCGAGGCGAAATCCTTCAAAGTCCCCGGGCCTGTGGAAAATATGGCCCAGACCGCAGAATCCTTTATAAACGCATTCTATGAACACCTTCAGGAATGCATGGATCATGCAATCTCAAATAAAACCAAGACCCAATCCTCCAAAGGCAGACGTCCTGTCTGGTGGACCCCAGCCATAAACAAACTATACAATAGAAGGAGGAAGCTACTACATGATAGAGCAAAATCCCAAAAAGGGAAGGCATCTCTGATCAGTATTAGCAAAAAACTACGGGCACTCATAAAATCGTCTAAGGCCAGCTTGAGAAAAATTGCACAGGACACTAAGGATAATCAGAAGGCTTTCTTTAGTTATGTTAGGAACCTGGGTGGGAATTCCCAGATATGCTCAGAATTAGTCCAAAATTACAACAAATACACCGAGCCCACAGACATTGCCAACATCCTAGCTGACAGGTTCAGTGCAAACTTCTCCCCTCTCCCCACCAAAGGGCAAATATCTATCCCAACAGAGTGCTGCCCCCTGACATCTCAGATGCTCAGGTAAGAGCCGCCTCTCCAAAGCAAAAACACAGCATCAATGGGACCAGATGGTGTCCCGGCTGCGTCCTACATGAACTCCAAGAAGAGCTAAACCCAAACATAAAACTACTGTTCAATCTTAGCCTTACTACAGGATATGTACCCAAAGAGTGGCGTACAGCAACAGTGGTCCCTCTCCACAAAGGTGGTACCTCAACGGATCCCGGAAACTATCGCCCCATAAGCCTGACTAGCTTGGTCTGCAAAGCTATGGAAAGGATCATCATGGACCTCATAAATAAAGATACTGGGGACCTACAGACACTGGATCCTACCCAGTTTGGCTTTGTTAAGGGCAGATCCTGCCTCTTAAACCTGGTTGATTTCTTTGAAACAGTCACCAAGGCCATTGACGAGGGAAGGTGGTCCACACAGCCTACCTGGACCTCGCAAAAGCCTTCGATACAATACCCCACTGGCATTATAGATAAGCTCACCAGCTTAAATATAAACCCCTATGTCACTAGATGGGTTGCAAACTGGCTCAAGGACAGAACCCACATGGTTAGAATTGCTGGAGCCATGTCAGACTCCAAACCAGTTACAAGTGGCGTCCCACAAGGCTCAGTCCTGGGACCTCTCTTGTTCAGTATATATTTCTCGGTACAGGCCAACACGGAAGGACTGTGGCTGACCAAGTTCACAGATGACTGCAAACTGGGTGCCATAATCAACTCTCCAGCCGACACAAGCATCCTCCAAAAGGGCCTCATAGAAACAGACAACTGGTGCCAGAGCCATGGCCTCAAGCTAAACGCCAAAAGTGTATAGTCATCCCTTTGGCAAAACAAAGTGCCACAAATTACCACATAGGTGGTAATCCATTAAGTACAGAAGAAGTCATTAGGGACCTGGGGACCCAAGTTGATAGCAATCTCTCATTTGACAACCACGTGGCCAAAGTGGTTAGAAAAACATTTTATATAGCCCACCTAATCATGAAGGGATTCACATCTAGATCAGGGGAGGTCATCGTGCCTCTTTACTCATCTCTCATCAGGCCCATAATTGAGTACAATGCCCCTTTTGGGATGTACCTTACCAGACACCTGCAGCAACTGGAAAGACCCCAAAAGTACCTCACCAAGAGGATCAAAGGGCTCAAACAGATGCCATATGCTGCCCGGTTAAAGAAACTCCAGCTCTACTCAGAGGCATACCGCCTGCTCAGAGGCGATCTGTGCCTGATGTATAAAGCCATGTCCAACCCGGAATTAATGGACATGCTGCACCTCAGAAAATCCAAATCCCATCGAGCTACGTGCTCGAGAGACTTGAACCTCAGCACTGAAATAAATAGGACATGCTGGAGGGACAGATTCATAACCCAGAGGCTCCCTTCACTCTGGAATAAAATCCCAGTCCAGGTTAGGCAGAGTCCCACATTGACTCTCTTCAAGAGGAATCTTGATGAGTGGATGGGAGATCGTAGGTTTACCCTGGCTATCACTTCTGTGTCACTGTTAGACAGAGGCACAGTATACTAACCTCAAAAAAGGCATAGCAAAATTAATTTAAAATGGGTGGCGAAAGCCAAACAAACTCTGGCTAGGCTTATAAATGCCCTAGGGCAGATAGCCTAGTATGAACCTATGACCCTATGAAAAAAAAGTTAAACCAGGAAATAGCAGCACTGTGCACATTTGAGCACTCTGTTTGCGCTGTGCACCCCTGGGCTTAAACAGGAAGGCAATGGCAAGGGAAAACAGCAGTAGGAAGGTAATCATGGAGAACTAGCATAGCTGGCAGGTGAAATGTATCAGAATCAGCCAATTACACAGGCAGCAGCCCAGCCCAGCCCAGAACACTACTATAAACTATGCAAACACCTTCCCCTCTGGTTTTTCCCATACTCTACATCACCAGTGTATACAAGTGGGGAACTTTTAACAAACAAAACTACAAAATGATAGGGGCTGCAGCAGGCAACATAGAACAACATGTGCTGAGGGTGGTGAGGATATGAATGCTGCTGATCAACCCACAGTGAGGAGATGGAGAAGAGTGTACAGACCCAGGGTAACCTACCAGGGGCTACATGAGCTGGAGATAGTGAAGTGCTATAGGGTGGACAGGGACCTCCTACAGCAAATTGTTGAGCTGTGTCGGCCACACCTGACACAGTGAACTGAACGAGAGGAACCCATCCCAGTGGATACCAAGGTATGTGTAGGCCTAGGAATATTAGCCACAGGTACCACCCAAAGCTCAACTGGTGATATCCTGGGGATCTCACAGGCATCAGCATCCAGAGTATTCCACCAGTTCCTGGATGCCATGTCAGCACATGCCAGTGAGCACATATATTTCCTCAACACCCATGAGGTGTTGGCTGGCAATATGCGTCTCTTCCACCAAATAGCAGAATACCCTAAGGTAGTGGATGCTATAGACTGCACGCACATATGCATCACAGCACCACCCGGTGATCAGGGTAGGGCCTACATCAACCGCAGGGGCCTCCCCTCCATCAACTGCCAGGTCGTGTGCAATGCCCACAGCATTATAATGAATGTGTGTGCTGGCTGCCCTGGAAGCTATCACGATTACCATATTTGGCATCTGACGCAGCTGTACTAGAGATTTGCCACTAGGGACATCCCCTACGGTCACCTTGTGGGGTATGATGGTTAAACACTGGCGCTGTGGCTGATGACACTCATCAGAAATGCACACACACCTGAACAAGAACGCCATAATGAGGCACACGCTCAGACTAGACTTATAATAGAGCATGTGTTTGGGATGCTCAAGTCACAGTTCCAGTGTCTGGACACATCCGGTGGAACCTTGCAGTACTCACCAGCTACATGTACTCAGATTGTTATGGTATGTGCTATGGTATACAGTATGATCCTGCAGAAACAGCTGCAGCAGGAGCAGCATGAGGCAGGGCCAGACAGCCCCCCATCAATGCCAAGGCCTGCACAGGCACAGAGTGACTCAGAGGAGGAACAACCTAAGCCTGCCCCAGTAGGCAGATGAAGGCATGCCCAGTATGCCCTGGTCGTAGCAAAGAGACAACGCATAGCACATACATTGACACAGTAGGGACCCAGGAAATGACACCTCTCTCTGACTCGCACATACAGTAAAAGGGATACCAAACAAGACACTACCTGTGCTCAACCATGTATAGGGAGTGTACTATGTGCATCCAACATAGGCAGCCCTCCTCACCATCCTCAATCCTGGCGCTCCCACAAGATAAGTCAATCAACCTACCAATTGCCAAATTGAGTAGAATGTGTCGTTACCTGTATCTATGGTATGGATGTGAGCATGCAAGGGAATTGGGTGGCTGAATGTTATGGCAGCAGATAGTAGACACCCATAGTGGCACCATGACATCTGTAACACATACTGGAGTCACCAAAGTAGCCAGTGCTACACAGGGTGACAAAAGCCACTGCAAAAAATGTGCTGGGTGACATGTGTATCCATATGACTCACACATGCCAGTCAGGGAGGTTCACATACCCAACAACAGTCTCAGCCAGCAGGATAGGTGTAGACAAACTCAAACAGAGCCTGTGCTATGGCCTCTGAATGATGCCTATGGGTAACCTCCCCCACAGGTCTACACAGACAGACTACAGCAGGTCAGGCAGTGGGATGTTAGTTCTGAAGGGTAGGAAGTCAGACACTAATATGTAGGGCGACGAAAGCTAAGACCTGTAGTAAACTGATATGCCTCTAGTCAGTATGAAAGGTTAAAATAGAGAATGAAATGGAGTGCCTGATATACCAGCACAGTCATAGGAAATGTGTGCAAGTGCCAGGTGTGCCCCCCCAGCCTATGTAGATATGTAGAAACAGTAAGGTGTGCCCCCCACTCATGTGTAGAAATGTAGAAACAGTCAGGTGTGCCCCCCAATCCTGTGTAGAAATGTAGTAACAGTCAGGTGTCCCCCCCACAATCCTATGTAGAAATGTAGTAACAGCCAGGTGTGCCCACCCCACTCCTATGTAGACATGTAGAAAGAGTCAGTTGTGCCCCTCAATCCTGTTAAGAAATGTAGTAATAGTCAGGTGTGCCCCTCCAATCCTGTGTAGAAATGTAAAACAGTCAGGTGTGTCCCCCCTCAACCCTATGTAGAAATGTAGGAACAGTCAGGTATGCCTCCCACTCCCATGTAGATTTGTAGAAACAGTCTGGTGTGTGTCCCCCAATCCTGTGTAGAAATGTAGTAACAGTCAAGTGTGCCCCTCCAATCCTGTGTAGAAATGTAGTAACAGTCAGATGTGCCACCCCATGCTATGTAGATATGTGGAAACAGACAGATCTGCCCCTTCCCCCAATCCAGTGTAGAAATGTAGTGACACTCAGGTGTGATCCTCCAGTCCTGTGTAGAAATGTAGTAACATGTATGAGTAAGTAAATACGAGTTGAGCACAGATGGCCACAGGTGGCCAAGGTAGATAGGTTGTAGCATTTGAACAATATGCAGGTCTGTGTGTGTTAGGATGGTGTATGTTTCATAATGTGTGAGAGTAGTCAGTATGTATGCATGTTGAGGTAAGACCTGGTGGCCATTGCCCACTACTGCTGATAACAGGGACAAGCCCTCATGACTGCAGTGCCAAAGACAATCCCCACAAGTATAACACATGCTAGCAGTAAGCCATTGTAAATGTAGGGTGGTAATATGTTTCACCATCTGAAACACTGACATGGCATGGCTGTTGGGCTAGATATACAAGCAGTACACAGGGGAAAGTACCCTAGACATACAGCATATATTGTGTAACTGTGAAATGGTGGCACCCTTGGATTTGTACATATAGGTATGCATCACAGTAACAGGACCTGTAGTAGGGGATACCAGTGATGTCTGCCTGAACACCTGCAGATCAAAAAGGAGGTAAGACTGATGTATTGGGAATCAGCTGATGTACCTGCACATACCAGCATAACTGTAATGCCCCATGCATATCTGTGTATGAGATGCAAGTAGTGCCCATAGCACACATGCACCCAGCCACTCAAACACCACCCACAGGCACCTCTCTGGCAATATCCCTGCTGAGGGGAATGGGTACAGTATGACCCCACCTGTATATGGCAATAGAGGAAGACTGCAACATGCAGTGCAGGTGTCCCATGCAGGTGTGCCCCTAGCTGTAGGTAGCAAAATGCCAGCATCCATACCACCTGATCAGGACTGATAGAAGGTATTGGCATAAATAACTATCACATCTACCCTGTCAACCCAGGGGAATATACTGTATGGTGGTCTGGGACTGTAGGACTGACAGAATGCAATGGTCTGCCACATCTGGGCTGCATCAACACCTAATGCCCCACAGGTGCCTGCCAAAGGCCCATGTCTCACATGTACTGCCAATGCATGTCATGGACACCCAAATAACAACATAGCACACTCCATTTAAGCCATATGCAAGGCCATGTGGACAAACCACAGTAACATGCCCACCATGTCCCAGTACAGGAACTGTGGACCAACAGTAACACACACCTGTGACGTGATGATACCCTTAGGAAAAATATCAGAGAATGTATGCATAATGTATGGAAGAAATTAGAATAAAAGAGAGGGGTGTGGGAGCATGGGCAGCTTGGAATGTGCAGGGTCTGACACCAAGCTGTGTGCACACTATCCCTGGCTGCAAACGCATAAATGGGTGGCTACACACCTGCCCGTATACCACAATAGGGTAAATGTTCTAAGCCATTGGCGCTGCCTCTGGCTAACATGTGCAAATCTGTATAGCTGTGAGGCATTGCCACAGCAAGATAAGGCCATACTGCCATGTTGATGGGTGGACAAGTATGGTATCCTCTGCCAGCACTCTACCAAGGTGCTGAACTGGATACACAAACCCAGCACCAAGTGTCTGCAGCTCCCCCTCCAGAATGCCATAACTTACCATGAATATGTAGGTGTCTGCCCACAATACCAGACACAGCTGAAGTCACCCTTGTCCCCCAAGTCATCACTGTGAGCAAGAATGCCCACCTGACAGTACATGAGGGCAGAAAACATCACTGTGTATAACAGTACACATGTCTGAATATCTCTGCTAACAGCAGTACCATGCAGCTGAAGCAGCACAGACACAGTCACCTACAGTACACACTATCCCCTGCACAGTTTGTCCCCATATTGCCAAATGATAGATGGATACCTTGCAGAAACAGTATGCTACCTGTATGTGTACAACACAAAGGTCTGCATGGCAGTACAAACTACCTGGAATTGATCTAAACATTTAGTACAGAAGGGCATACTGGGCATGCTCACACACTTAAACAAATGAAGGCCATGTCTGCAAACAACAGTGGACCAGACATATCTGGCATTTGCAGATGTTAGTGGAGACACTCATTAGTATTCAGCACTCATGCTTTGCACACACACTGGATAGGAATACAGGCATATATCCAAGGACAACACACTATAAGAAGCCAAAAGTAGATGTACACAGATGTATGGAAGAGAGTGACTGTCACAAGGGGCTATCCATTATGAGGCCTGTTCCACCCAGCACACAGCCAAATGGCTACAACCACATGATGTTCAGATGTCACTCACTGTAGATCTTAGCCACTGGTATCTGTCAGCATGACGGACTATGTGGTGCAAGTGCTAGCTGTGCAACATGACTGTACAAAGAAGTAGTCATCTAGCAGCTGTATACATGTACCTGTGGAATATAACCCTGCATGTGATTGCATGTGTTCTGTCAACCTCTAGATGAATGGGTTATGGCCCATGCACACAAACTGCCCTCCCCATAGCCGTACTATGGCAAGCCTGCTGAGGTCATCCACTTTGAAATACAACCTTGTGAAAGGTGTAGGCTAGTAATCTCCATGGTGCTTCCTATAACTGCATACTGCTGTAGTGTGATAAGCGAGTTAGGTAGGAGTTCTAATCCCAGACATGGCAACTGTGTGTGTGTGTGTGTGTGTGTGTGTGTGTGTGTGTGTGTGTGTGTGTGTGTGTGTGTGTGTGTGTGTGTATATGTGTGTGTGTGTGTGTGTGTGTGTGTGTGTGCGTGTCACTGTCTGTGTAGAGAGCAATGCTTTTTAGGCTAGTCACACTCACTGCAATTCAAATGCCCTACTTTGTCAAGGCTGCTGATGTCATACACTGTGAGATAAACCTTTCAGAAAAGTGTAGCCCAGTAATCTCCATGGCATGTCCTATAACTGTGTACTGCTGTAGTGTGATTAACTAGTTAGGTAGGAGTTCTAATCCCTGACATGGCAAGTGTGTGTGTGTGTGTGTGTGTGTGTGTGTGTGTGTGTGTGTGTGTGTGTGTGTGTGTGTGTGTGTATGTGTGTGTTTCAATGTCTGTGTAGGGAGCAATGCATTTTAGCCTAGCCGCACTCACTACAATTCAAATGCCCTACTTTGGCAATCCTGCTGATGTCATTCATTGTGAAATGCACCTTTGGGGAAGGAGTACTCCAGTATTCCCCGTGGTGCATCCTATAACAGCTTCATGCTGTAGTGTGATATAGAACTCTGGTAGGGGTTCTATTCTCACTCATATTGGTTGTGGATGTTTTGTGTCTGTTTCAATGTCTGTGTAGGGAGCAATGCATTTTAGCCTAGCCACACTCACTACAATCTGAATGCCCTACTTTGGCAATCCTGCTGATGTCATCCAATGTGAAATACACCTTTGGGGAAGGAGTACTCCAGTAATCTCTGTGGCATGTCCTAGAACTGCGTAGTGCTGTAGTGTAATAAACTAGTTAGGTAGGAGTTCTAATCCCAGACATGGCAGGTGTGTTTATGTGTGTCTGTGTTTGTAACTCGTATCCTCTGTGGAGATGGTTGTGAGTGTGTAATGACTGGGCTCAATGTGGAGTGGGTTTTGCAAATTTCTTATATGGTGGCCCCAGTATGTATCAGAATGTCCACTGTACAGGGATAACAGATGTGAAATAGCCGAGAGGCTGAGGTGCAAATCCATACCCATACATGGGACATCAAGGCCAGGCAAACAAAGTTAGCAACCGTAGTACTACCCAGTGAACACTCTCAACCCCTGTCTCTCACACACACACACACACACACACACACACACACACACACACACACACACACACACACACACACACACACATACACACACACACACACACACACACACACTTGCCTAGGCAACAGCTGTTATGTTAGTAGACTCCTGCATATTGCCCACTGATAGTAACTATGGTGTGATTGCAGTTTGCTACAGTGGGCTTGGAACCCTGTCCATCTGTCCAATAGGCACGTACATGCCAACAGTGCACCTTCCCCATGTTCCCCACTGGACACCTGCAACACCTGTGGTGCCATCAAATGTGACCCACAAAGGAGATACCATGCCTGAAAACATGCCTTGCATGGACAGATGCCACTGACATCAGGGAATGCCTATATCATGCTATTAATGTAGGTGCAGGGTAAACCTGCTGTCCATTACCAGTTCCCTCCACATGAGGCCAGGACTGGCACATCTGATGATAATATGTGTACACAACATGGGCCAGACACCCCAGGTACAGTTCCACATGTCACTGTGCATGCATGTAGAAGGTGTGCACTTCCCAGACACCATCCATGTCATAGACTAAGGAACACATACATGGCAAGCAATGCACAGCATTGGCCACACACAATAGTCACCCAGGTGACTGGATGGTGAATGCAATACCCACCTGTGTGGCAAATCCAGAAACTACACCCCTGAGCCACAATGCAGACCATTGTCATATGGGCTGATGCCAAGGTATACCCATCACCTAGCCTTGTATAGTTGTATGGCATGGTCAACCACTACACACCCTGGAAGCAATGCATCCATGCATGTCAGTACTGCCACCCTGTGTGTGTGTGTGTATGTGTGTGTGTGTGTGTGTGTGTGTGTGTGTGTGTGTGTGTGTGTGTGCGTATGTGTTGTATGATCACATTCACACTCACTACAACTCCCAGTGGCATATTGAAGCATGCTGTCCAATGTCAGACACCTCCACATACCCTTTACCCATATAACTTCTGTATGACCCATGTGGTGCATGTGATACCTGCACAGTAATGTGTTGTGGCAATCTCACTAGTGATGAGTTGTATTCCTGGCCCTCCCATGTGTGTCAATGTGTGTGTGTCCTTGTGAGATTGTGGCTGTGTTGATACTGGCATCTGTTCATGTGGACAGGCAAGTGTACTACACCTACTGTATAGCTACCATATCCCTGTTGCAGATGCCACTCACCATCACATATATGCTTTGAGGGCTCCTCAACATGTAACCCATGTGGCGCAACCAATAACTACATAGAAATGTGATAGCACTACATAGGCGTCAAGGGTTTAATACCCTGTGCTGGTAGGTGTGTGACACACACATGCTTAAGTTTTACTCTCCCACCCCTCTCTGACTTTACTTTACCTCTGTCTGCCTCTCTCACTCCCTTTCTGGTGGATGTGGAGACCTACACCTGCTTTACTTAGGCAGCAGCATGTGTATTGTAAGTGATGCTCATGATCAGCTGATGGCTGCTGTATGAATTGCAGCCCTTCTCCAGCTGACTGCATGTGGAACAGCTGTGGTAACATTCCCACAGCCAATTGCATGGAAACACACTCCAATATCTAAGAACATCATGTTGGTGTTGGGCCTTTTCATGCACTGTGAGCAGGAACTAGATCTGTTCTTTGGCAAACAGCATCAAAGATGGATTGGGGATTTACCTCTAACAATATACACTGTGGAAGCAGGCCAACATACAGGAGGGGGATGTGCCTGACTTGACTACAGGCTGTAAGTGCTGCTATACTGTAATTGGAGTAATGTTGGTTTTACAGGGTGTGCATGGATATGGCTGTCCTACATGTTTTAATACCTTTCATGTCATAGCTATGTTTATGAGGAAACCCCCATCATAGGGTCATCTGCGGAGTGGGAAGTGTGTGGTGACTTTTGTTTCTTGTGTTACCCACAGAGCACCTATCTGTGAGCTGCAGAAAGTAGTGTGAGGATTGCAGTCTGTAGATGGTGACAGCCGTGAGAGTTACTGACTTCATATCCCTCATAGGACATATGTTGCAACAAACCCTGTTATAACAGTAAATGTATGAGGTTATCACAGCAACATCTCAATATTGGCCCTGTGTTTGTGCCTCCAGCCACAGCTCTGTCAACCTTTATACATATGTCATACAGTAAGAGGTGCATATGTGCTGTACACCATATTCCTTGACATCATATCTGATAACAAGCCAGTGAGATATCAGACTGCTACACTTGTTATGTATAGTAGGGGTTATATTTGATGAAATAACCTGGACATTCTGTGGTTGTGTGTACAATACTGAGTTCTGTGTACTTATGGTGACTGTCGACAGTGTGTGTATTGTTAATATGTACCTTGGCCTGTGCACAGACTGTGGTAGATGTCATTGCTCTTGGTCTGTTCTATCTGATGTTACATTCATCTCCACTGTATGTTACCCTATTGGCTTACATGTTTGTAGGGCCAAACACACACATGTCCCATACCACACATAGGCATCGGACCACACTGTGTAGTGGCCCAGTATATGTAGGGGTAGTGTGTGAGAGGCACATATGAGGATGGTGTTGAACAGATAGTCCATATACTGTAATATTATGCTAGCATGCCATATGTGGCTGTGGCTGTGTTCACACTGGTTGTGGTTATGCACTTTCACACAGGTGTCTGTTACTCTGTGCTGTGACATGCCTGTAGATCCTGCTATATATGCAGGTACATGTGTATTCCCCCATAGAAAATATAGGCCAGCGT